>NC_058132.1:228665980-228738671 GCF_016433145.1 Gracilinanus agilis | reverse complement strand
TTTCTTTCTTTCTTTCTTTCTTTCTTTCTTTCTTTCTTTCTTTCTTTCTTTCTTTCTTTCTTTCTTTCTTTCTTTCTTTCTTTTTCTTTCATCAGTTCCAAGGCAGACGAATGGTAAAGGCTAGGCCATTGAGGTTAAGTGACTTGCCTAGGGTCCCACAGCTGAAAAATATCTAAGGCCCAATCCCCTCTCCAGATCTGGGTCTCCATCCACTGAGTCACCTAGCTGCCCCAAAGTTTTAATTTTATTTTATATTGTTTTTGGGCTCTAAATCACATTGCTGACTCACATTGAGCCATGTCTGACCTCATTAGAAAATCCTCACCTCACAAGATTGAAGTGAGGATTAAATTAGCAATTTCAATGCAGCAAGCATTTTGGGGAAACTAATAAGTGCAAGATTTTGTGCTTTGACCAAAGTGCTATTAAAAAATGTTAAAACACAATTCAAATATAGTATTATTCATAATAGAATTTGATTAGAATATTTTGTTGTGAAAATTGGATAAACAATGTTTTTTAATCTTTCCCTTTTCAACCTGATGAATAGTTCCTTGATCTTAATGGTAAGAGTATGAAACCTAGAGTCAGAAAACCTGGATAGGTAGTAGACTGAGGGAAATGTAATTTTTAATTCCAGATATGTTACTCATTTAATCACAAGATACTAACTCCGTTTCCTTTGCAAAATTTTCTATTTATTGTTCTACAATCACCATTTCTTACTTTTCCAGCACCAATTTCAGCATATAGTACAAGGAAATCATAACATATCCTTTTCTTTTCCTCCAATCTGTGGTGTCACTGGTAATATTATTTTGATGTATTTGGATCTTTAATTATGCAAGTTTTCCAACTTGCATCATCAATGAACAACTTAGTCTTCTGTAGATCAAAATGTATGGAGTAAAACCATAACATAGGATTTTGTTTCAAAAAGATATCTTTTAGTTATAATTTCAAAGTTTAAATTTTGTCTTTTGGCAACAATTTCTGTAATTTTTAAAAGTTTGTCACATAGATAGATATACATTTTTGCATGTGTATATATAATATATATTTTTACTGAATTATCAGTTGTCTCCCATGAACCAAAAAACAAGCAACTTCTAATGTTTCACAGCAAAGTATAAGTGAAAACTATACATGAGACCTTACTTCTAGGCAATATCTGTTATGCCAAAACTTTCAGCTGAATGTAGATCTTCTTTTTATTAACATACTGATATAAATGGCTAAGAATTTACCACCTTCAAATTGTATTGATGAATAGGGAAATCCCAATGGCAGTTTTCTGTGTGACTGACATCCAAAGAGAAATTATTTGGAACAGAAATATCATGGTATTTCCTGCCAATAAAATCTTTGTAGCCATTGGAGTCCTGTAGGCCAGAATCTTCACTGATATCCCTGAGTGTGAGGAGGAGGCACAGTACTATTCTGCCAAGTGAACATGGGAATGTGTTGCATCCATCAAATCACTCCCAAGAGATTGTCTTTATATTGACAGCCCCCCCCCAAAAAAAGTTCTGGAGACCATGAAAATGATGTTGCAACCCTAGAAAATGTGATTTACTTTGTCATCATAGTATTCTAGAGTATATCATAAAAACAAAGCATAGTTAAAAGAAGAACAAAAGTAATTGTTAAAAAAAAGGAATCAAGGTGATTACCATGAATTTGTGATGAAGCAAGTTGAACAAAAGGGGAAAATATAAGGTTATAGAAATAAGGTAGAATGAAAAAGTTAGCAGAGATTTAAAAATTATTGCAATCAGAAGGTTACAAATGCCACCAAGTCTATGATACTTTTCTTACCAAGCTACAGGATTCATTGTATTACAGGATTCATTGTATTCCTGAAATAATTATATCTTAGTATCTTTTATTAATACTGGAGGTTTTTGAAACAATCTGCTTAATTTCCTTGGCTAAAACTTAAGAGGCAAAAGAGATTCCTTCAATAGGGAAACTAATAAGCAAATGGCAGTATATTAATATAATGTAATATTATTGTGTCATAGGTGTTGTGAGGAAGATTAGTTAGTAATTAAGTATTAAGGTTGGCCTAGCAGGAAGGACTGGAGCATTCCAAGATGGAATGAGGGAGCAGGAAGTAGGGCTTGTGCCCTGAGAGAGACTCTATTAGTGGCTGGCAAAAACTGTTGCTAGCCCTGGGAGATCTCAGCCTGCATCCTGATTTCCCTGGGATCCTGATGGTGGTTTCTAACAGAGGACAAGACCTACAGAGCAGCACCAAGGGGAGGAGGAGTTTCTGATCTGGTGGACAGCATCTCAAGCACACCTTCTCTACTTGGATACCTTGGACCACCTTGGCTTTTGGCATGCTGAGATCATCTGTGGATTACTGTGAGAAACCCTCAAAACCACCCTTAGCCTTTAGCTGTGCTGGTCAAACCTGGCTGGAACCAGGTTTGAAGCAGCCCCTCAGAGACTCCATTACTGCTTCTTGGGCTTTGGCTGCTTAGATCACTAAGATTAGAGTAGAGAAGTCCTCCCCTTGCCCTGTGGTTTTGCCATTTAAGTTTTAGAGTAGAATTCCCTATCCCACATTTATTTTAGTTAAACATAATTAAACCTGTTAAAACCTTTTACCTTGCCTGTTGGTTCCAAAGACTCTGGCCTAGTGGTGACAGTTGGTGACATTCTTGTCAGTTATCAGCAGCTTAGCTGTGATCTCTGATCTCCCTATCCTGGTCCAGTCTCTCCTACAATCCAGTGTGTGTACCCACAATCATTTAGATTATATTTTAACATCCCTGGTGCCTCCATCTTTTTCACAGTTTGGCGACCTAGATGAATACAGAAAATCATGGGAAGGCTTGTGTGAACTGATGTAAAGAAAACAGAACCAGGAAAACAACCTACACAAGGACTAGCCCTATTAAGTATAAGTTTTTTTAAGAGCAAGGAAGACTTTAGCCTTTGCTTGCATCCTCAGGTCTTAACATAATGCCTGACAAATACGAGGCACTTAAAAAATAATTGTTAACTTGTTTCTTGACTTGAACAACAGACAGGAAAACAATACACCCAGAAAAAATGAAACTAGATGTTATGTAATTATTATAACCAAGATTATCTCTGAAGGAGAATGGAGAAATTGAACCTCCCTTGCTTTCACTGGAGAAGTAGGAGACTATAGGTGTGGAAGAGTGGATGTTTTGATTAATTATGCTGAATTGTTTTTTCATTTCTTTTTATTGAAAACTTTTTTTTCATTATAAGGTATTGGTTGCTAGCTAGGGCCTGGGAGATGGATTAAATTACATAAAAATAAAAGATATCAATAATATATTTATATTTTTTTAAAATCCCAACTGACCAGAACAGAAAGGATAAGGCCAGGCTGATATGGCACATCTAAGGCAATTTCAGGTTAGAAAATTTCTCTGAGGTTCATTTATAGATACCTTAGGAGAATCTGATCAAGGTTTTTCTGCCTTGCTTTTTTCCTCTTCTTTGTCCCAAAGACATTTTTAGCTTTAAGATTTCAGTGATGATTTGGACTAGACTCAAGCTCAGACTTCTGGGAATTACTAACTCTTGGGAGCTATGCTCACAACCAAATAGGTAAGCAAACAAACCAGAAATCATACTCAGCCATAATGATGAGGATTTTTAGGCATTTTTAATGAACTTGACTACAATTTAAGAATTTAACAGTTCTAGACATCATAAAATTAATGTACAAGGCATGTGGGTCTAAAGATAACTAAATAGCACAATGGTAAAATGAACCACTTAAAAGGAAAGGAAGAAAAACAGGCATATAAAAAGGGAGGAAACAAAAAAAACAAATAGATTTAATAGGGTAATCTATGAGACCAAAGGAATTTTGACTTCCATATGGCTAATGCTATCAGAGGGCAGGATTTCCTCATGGGAGAATTTCATTGATGGCCCAAGGCTCCTAGGGAGTTGTTCATTATGGGATGCAGAGTTGGAAAGGACCTGTGTGGTGTTCTAGTCCAACCAATTGCTATATATTTGCATGGAGAGGCAATGTCGCATAATGGATAGAGAATCAGCTTCTGATTCAGGAAGGTTTGAATTCAGGTTCTCCTCTTAAATACATGCAGACTGTGTGATCCTGAGTAAATCACTTGTCAGCATTCTCAGGCAATTTTCTAAAAATTGGTAAATTTAAAAACCAGTTTTAATCTCCTTTAGGAGTTTCCTATAGCAATTAAATCACAGGTTCAAAAAATTTTTTAAATTATACATCTGAACTTTAAAAAATATATATATTTATTGCAAGATTATGTTGTGATAAAATGTATTGTCTGTGCAGAAATCATATATTGTCACCGACTTTGGACCACTTATAAATGGTAGAACCATTCATTATTTATTATCTGTATCTTTTTCAAGAATGTGCTCTTTCAAACTCATCTTCTGTCATGATAAAGAGTAGGACGAGGTAAAATCAAATCCACTTGGAAAGTACTAAATATTTATAATTTATTGGGGAAAATATTCAGAAGATTGCATGTTGGTTTCACCAGTGCCGCACCCAATGACCAATTGGGTGGAGGTGATGCACCACAGAGTCTGAGGACCAACCCCCTTTCATATTGTGTATATGAGTTAACTTGGGTCATGCTTTTCTCTCCCACCTTTTTCAATATAACTTAAAAGATTTGCAAAGCAGCCATTTTGGTTTTTAGGTCTTTCAAAACACCAAGTCTGAGACATTCTGTGATTGCTGCAGCATTTAATTAGGTGTGGATTTGAAAGTTATGCCTGCCTACAGCAGAGTAATGAATTGCAGCTGCCTCTTTGGGAAGTCTGACATATTTTTGTTGTTGTGAGCCAAAGGGAGAGGCAGCAAAGTAACTTATTAACTTGAAAGTGGGAAAAGAAACAAGGAGGAGGGGGAAGGTGGAATAAATGCATTTCTTCTGAAAAGCAGAGTGAGAAACATTCAATCTCTTGACCACTAATCTCTCATATATTGAGCAGAATGCTTGCCACATCATTTATCTGAAAGCGGCTTTCTTCATGGAGATGTTATAAATTCAGTGGATGATAGTAATAGTTTTTAAAGATTACTGGGAAGAATGTTGTTGTTGTTCAATCATTTTTTAGTTGCATATGATTCTTTGTGACCCAATTTGGGGTTTTCTTGGCAAAGGTACCAGAATAGTTTTCCATTTCCTTCTCCAGAACATCTTACAGATGAGGAAACTGGAGTAAGCAGGGTTAATTGACTCTCCCAGAGTCATACAGTTAGAAAGTGTCTGAGGCCTGATTTAAATTCAGGAAGATGGATCTAGCACTGTATCCACTGTACTACCAAGCTGCCCCCACTAGGGAACAATAGACACCATGAAAATAGACAAATCAGTAAGTAGGTGGGTAGATATTTAGAGAGATATAACATTTGTTAAGCATTTATTATGTCTTACAAATTCTGCTAAGCTCCAAGGGAATGAATACTAAATAATAAGAATTTCTACTTTCAAAAAATTTATATTCTAAAGCAGATAGGTTTAACATAAAGAAAAACTAGAAAATAGGATGGGAAGGAGGGCACTGTAGGAACAAAGCTGAAGGTGAGAAAGTGGAGTGCTCTGGAGTGAGTTGAGCTAGGAATGAAGTGGGCATGACTGGGGCTCCTCAAAAAAAATGATAGGAACTAAGCATTCACCAATCAGGAGAGCCAACCCCAAAGTAGAGGCAGCTTGAGATGGGCAAAGGCTACAGCTAGAAGAGCCCAGGGCAGAGGTGTTCTGGGATGAGCTGATACACATCACTCTGTAATGTCATTGGCTCTCTTCAAAAAGAAAGGATGAGCAACAACTTAAATTTTCAATGTGATAATTTGTACCTCAGAAATCAACAAATGCTAAAAATCAGGGCTTGCTTTATTGTTTTATTGATTGTATTTATACTTAAGAAAGTGATAGAGAAAATTCAGATTGAATTTAAAAGTATATCCTGTGTTTTTTTTTGTTTGTTTGTTTTTTTCTGGTTTAGAGTGAGTTGAGCCTGGTTGTGAAAGGAAGGCAGTAAGTTCCTGATGAAAGAGGAATGCTGTTAAGGACTACCAGGCCCCAGGGAAGAAGATCTGAAGGCATTAGAACAGAGGAAGAAGAACTGACTTAATTTGCTCAGTTTATTACTCTTCTGGTTACTCTTGGCTCAGTAAGACATGCCTTCTGAGAGACTGGATAAAGGGATGTCTTGAGTCACTGCTAGAAGGAGCTCTTGACTTCTCTCTTGTCTCTGTGTGAGGCTTCATCTCTACTAATCAGTAAGTCAACAAGAATATTTTAAATTCAATTTAATTCTGTTCTATAAAGTATTTTTTCTCTCATTTTCCTCCTTCCCCTACTAAGGAAAAAAAGAAAGGAAAACAAAAACCCTTGCAACAAATAAATATAGTCAAGAAAAACAAATCTCCCCAAATGTCAACATGTAGTTAGAAAATATCTATGTGCCAGGCATTAGAAATAATAGCCAGCTCAACCTTCTAGTTGTCAATTGTTTCAGCTGCATTCCTTACTGCTGTCAATCCCAACCAGCTCTGGCTCCATAGCTGTCATTCTATTCCCAAATTGCCTCTCTGTCTTTATCTACACAGCCATCATTCTATACCAGATCCACCACTGTTGCCTGTGGAATTTCCCATGAATACTTCCTTGCTTCTGTCCAGAGAAACTTCACCATACTTATCTTTCAGAAAATGATAATTTAAAAACCTTACAAGCTACTCTACTACCATGCTCTTTAGATTTAATTTTCACAGACCTCAGGCCCCAGAAAATCATGATTCTTTTAAAGTCTGACTCTGGGTCCTATGTTTGGGAGCTGTTCTTTGATACATCTTTTTCCTCTACCTCAAAGCTCTCCCATCCTATCGGATCTTGCTGGCTGGTTCTGTGAAAAACTTCCTTATCTATCTCCACAGAGGTTCTCCAGCCCTTAATCCTCTCTGGGTTAGGCTGATTGACTTTGCTTCATAACTGCCCTGATTTCCCATATGTCACAATACATATAGGAATTTCTGATCATTACTTTTTTATTGCTTCTTTTAGTTCCATCATATACAGCCATGAAAAAATATCAGAGAGCTTTGATTTGTTTCACTGTATGACATTGTTTTCCTTCTGTATTTTTTTGTGTTTATTCTCTACTGACAATAGGTGACCAAGTTCATTAGAAAAGGAATAGACCAAGCTATAACCCTGGGAGCTTTGAAAGGTAAAGGTCGGAAGAGCCGCTGGAGATCCAGCAATCAGAGTCCCTGGCAGAGGCTGCTATTACTGCAGCACATTCTCCTGGAGTGGCCAGCCCTGAGGAGTAACCAACATGATTCAGCCTAACAAAGACTCCATCTAGCAGCCAAGTCACCATGTCCTGCAAGCAAGAGAGTAACTCATCCACTGGTGATGATGTACCTGAAGTGAATTTGTTGGGAGGATTTTTGATAGTATCCATTTCAAATTTGAGCTTACTCTCTCCAGGGATAGTGATGGTAGAGGAGAAGATGCTTCTGGTTTGTGATGATTTTTGTACTTTCTGTATTGCTATTTCTTCTCAGGAAAAATCTGTTCATCAAAGCTAATTGATGTTAATTGATTCATAATTTTATCAATGGAAACATTGGTGTCGGGGTGCTGAGCATTAGTATTAATGATTCTGAGGAGAAATGAGCGGGTCAAATGTCATATGGAAGGATATTCCAGACAATGCTTGGGGAATGATAGTTTTATTGCAAGACCATCATGTTGTTGTAGCTTTAGAATATTCTGAACCCTGGAAGACTACATCTCCCAGGACTCTCTACTTCCTCAGACACATCCCACTTTCTTTTTGGGAAGCATCTGAGAAAGTATAAAAGAAGAGAGGAGATGCGAGTCCACACACACACACACAAACAAAAAAGAAAAAAAAAAAAAGAAAGAAAAAACTTTCTTTTCCTAACCTAAATAAACCCAGCTAAATATCCCTGAAGTCTAGCCTGATTTTGTTCTACTCTATAGCCTACCTCTAAAAGGCTCAGGTAAATTTCCCTACTGGGGCTGGGGACCAGGCTCCTTTCCATTTCCCATCCTTTCCTTTTTTACTTTTCCCTCCAATTTCCAACACACATTGCCAAACTGGTGTTTACACATATGTGTGTACACATGAATATATCTATATGTGTATATACACACAAATGTACATGCAAACCTTTCAGATATAAATATAATTTTAATATACATATATTTTATATGCATGTTTTATATACATACAAATATTTTATATTTTATATATATTGTTACAAACATATATATTTTATATTTTGATATGTACAAAGATCCCTCACCTATCACTGGAGTTATGTTCCAGACACCCACAGGATATGTGAAAATCGGTGAAGTAGCAGAAGAGCAAATAGACCAATGCTACAGCCACTAAGCCCATCAGCTCCTATGATACAGAACATAGCACTGTGGTTGGTCACCTTTCATCAGCCAATAGTGTGCCATGTACAATCTCATATTGGCAAACTTACACAAGTGGTAGTGGTGTACTATGTTTCCATTGTATACAGTATGGTATTCATCTGCAAAATCTCATGATATAGTGAAAACTCAGTGATATATTATATATATATATATTTTATATTTTTTAATCCATGATACAGTGAAATCACAATAAAAGAACTGCATTATAGTGAGGGACAACTATATATTTTATATACATACATATAAATAAAATGTTTCTGTTATGCATGTGTGTATATACACATATACACAGAAACATATACATACATACATACATATATGTAAAAGTTGTATGGTTTAGTGGATAGAGAATTGACCTTGAAGCCAAGGAGAACACTTTTTAAGTCTCACCTCTGACATATGTTGGCTCCGTGAGTCTAGGCAAATCAATTAACCTCTTGGTTCTTTAGGCAACTCTTTAAGACTATAAATTGCAAGAAGGTAGTACATCGAAAGAAGGAATTCCTCACTTGAGTATTTTCCTATAATGATGAAATCATGTTTCTATTCCATATATATACATATATGTTTATTTACATGAGTTTTTTCCTTCTTTTTTTTGTTATTCTTCACCAAATGTACATCCAAACACACTCATGTCCATCTCCTGTCAGCATGTCTTTCTTCATCAGTAAGCTATCCTCCCCACTGCCAGGATCATGCCATTTCTTTCCAGATCTTCAGCCTGACTCTTTCAGCAGCAGTTCTTCCATGCCTGGTATTTCTCAGTGTAGAGAGTCCTACAGGATAGGTTAAACACTACAGAGACATTATTTACCATTTGAACTAGAATGGAAAAATAGAAGTTCTTGAAGGATGTGGATATAAATGAGTAATCTATTATTAAATATGTTAATAAATATTACAAATATATTGCTCTTAAAACTATATTAAAGAAAATTTAGATGAGTCAATTCATTATGGGAATTAAAATTTAAATGTGCAAAGAATTATACATGATGGAAAATTTGAAAAAGGATGAGAAATCTCTTTTAAAAAAGGGAGGTGATTTGGAACTGTTAAGGCCTAAAAGAATGGCAATGTGGTGTAGTAGATAGAAGGTCAACTGTGGAGTCAGGGAGACCATATTTCAAGTTTGGCCTCTGACACATATTAGCTATGTGAACATAGGCAAGTCATTTAATCTTTTAGCTTCAATAGGAAAACTCTCTAGGTTATGGATTGTTGCTGACCAATCTCCCAGAGAAAGTTTTTACATAAGAAAAAAAAACCTGTAGCAATGAAATCGCAAATTGCATTTTTAAAAAGCCTTAAATTTAAAAGGTCTTCAATAATCTACTTTTTAGGTTCCTTTGTTATAAATGAAAATTATAAAAGTGCCTTTAACCTAATCCAGTAAGCGTTGGGGGGAATTTTAGACAAACATCTCCTCTGTTTCATAAACTTTTCTTTTATTATTTAAACTATGGTTTACATGTTTTGGGTAAGCATAATCCATTGCTTAAAAGAAAAGCACTACCCCCCCGCAAAGAAACAAAAGAAAAACATTTGCTAATGTAGGAGCTAAACTGTGAGGACTTTTCAGCTAATGTATACTACCTTCTGTCCAAGAGCCTGGTCCTGGGAATATTTCCACATACAACTACATCATATTGGCTTGAAAACGCAAACACCAAGTTGCTCACCTTACAGCAAAGGAGGCTTGGTAGGCAAGACTTTTAAATTTAGCTCAGTATGTCTTCATTTATAAGGCCAATTTGGACACAAGCTTAAAACATGGCCAGATGTGCTTCTAGTAAGAAAAAAGTACTGTTAGAGAGCTGTTTAAATGTTTGACTTATTTAGCCTCTGAGAGTTGGCAATGCCCAGTTTGGAATAAGTGGGGAAGAAATTTTGGAGAATTTTCAACTGGGAACACACCATCACTCCACATTCTTCTCATTCCATAAAGGAGAAGGATTAAATAGATAACTTGTTATTTTTTTACATGCATATTTATGTTTAATCCTGAAAGTGCATGAGTCCAACTTACGAATTAAAACTTAAAATGTTTAAGTCCTTGTAAAGACAGAATGGTTGTGGAAATAGATGCAAATTTGTTGGCATGAGAATTATGTTTGGACCTCAGGGTTCACATATGGCAATGAATAAGAGTAGCTTCTCAGGACTCTACATGTTTAGGGCTTTGGTCTGCCAACACATTTTTTTAAAAGTGAACTTTATCACCTCCTTTGCCTACAATATGGTTCAGAAATCGTGGAAGATGTATTTGGCCTCTTCACTCAATCTGGTGAAAAATGTCATCATTCTCCAGGCAGATCTCAGATTATGCCTCAAATATGTGGATGAAAAGTGAATGTGTCATGAAATCATTCTATTATTTCACAAGATATATGGATGTTTTTGATACCTTGCAGGAGAAAAAAAATTATGGATGAATGATTTTTTTAAACAAATTTTCACTCAGATGATCTGGTGACATAAAGATGCAGTCTGATGGATAAAAACCCTCATAATGAGAGAAGGCGATGAGTGAGGAAAAAATAATTAAAAGGCAATTTCCATTAGGTTTGGTTAAAAAATATGGAAAATACTACAAGGAAACTCTGCTCTAGTCTGAAGAGAGAAAGGGAGAAATGTCAGAGGATTCCTTTTTGAGATGGAATTCTTATGTTTTGTTGTTATTATTATTGCTGGTAATGACAACAATGTACTTTTCATCATAAATGAAATTTTAACTTTCCATAGGGATATCATATTATTTGTTTAATTTTAGCCTTCCACAAATCCATTAAGGTCTATAGAACAGTTACTATTTTTCCAATTTTGTATATGAACTAAGGCCCACAATCGAAATGACTTGTTAGTTGGTGATAGATTCAAGTTAAAAATTAAGTTTGTTTAAGAAGCAGATACTTTAAACTCTGCTAGGTTGTTATCCTAGTAATTTTTTCTAATATATATAATTTTATTTTGTATTTAAACTTTATTTAACTTTTGAAGAGAGTATGTTATTTAATCTTTTTTAAGCAAATGAATAAATGTGGAAGAAAGGGCTCTGTGTCTTACATAAAACCTACTAAAACAATTATTATTAAATTAATTTTAATTAATTTACATTATTCTAATAAAACATTTTTAGAAAGAGAGAAAAAAAATACTGAGCCACTCCATAACTGTGAAAAATCTCTAGCCCAAGTCAATTCTGAATTAAAATCACAGCATTCCTGGACAAATGAGATAAAACAGTTACAAGCACTTTGAGTAAAGTTCAGTTAACATTTTACTACATCAAACAGAATAATAGTCACTTAACTTTTGGCACTCCCTGGAAAAATTATTTTCCTAAAACTGATCAGTCCTACTTTGATCACTCCCTTTTAAAAACTCACCTTTTCAACTGATCAAAGGCTAATTCTAGAGATCCTCCCTTTAACAGAAGTAGCCAAAGATTTTTTTCCCCTCCTCTCTCTTATTCTGGTCATTATCCTAATCCTTCAATTCTTAGAGGAAAATAGACCTTAGGTATATTGAGGTACTTCCTTTTTTAAATCTAGTTACCACTTTAAATTCATTTACCCCAAATTTAGCTATTATTCTTAGTCATTCCTTTTTAAATTGTGAGCTTTTACAGTGCTTGGCATACAGTAGGCACCAATTAAATGTTTATTGCTTGATTGTCTTACACAATTTCCTAAAAGAAAGTGGGTAGATTTAAAATTAGAATTTTAAAATGTTTGCTTAATAGTTCTAAAAGAGAGTGGTTTAATCTGTTTCCACAATAATCAAATGAATCTATGATCTCATCCTCAATGTAAATGTAGATATTTCTTCTGATTAAGATAACAACTCATTTTTACCTGCCTTGGCTATGCAACTATTGTTTATATCTTCCCATCCATTCGGACAGGTCAAGTAAGCAAATATTTATTAAGCTGTTACTATGTACATTTATTATTTCACCCTCCTTAACATAACTTGAGGATTAATGCACTCTCTCTCCTTTGGCAATCTCCATCACTTTTATGATTTCAACTGTCGCCTGATGGCTTCTAAATTTTTATTTCTAGCTTGGCTTCAGTTGTAAGTTCTAAATCTGTATCTTTAGATTCCTACTGAGCATCGCTATCTAGATGTTTCACTTTGATTTAAACTCAGCATGTCAAAAAATGGAGACATTTCTCCTTACAACTTCACTATTTCTCTCACCACCTTTGGCTCAGTTTTCCCTGATTGAAACCCAGGTGTTAACTTTAATTCATTTTCATTTCTAATATTTTGTTAAATCCTAATGTTTCAACTTCCATAATACTTTCTCCTGATATCTCTTCATCTTTTATTTTCACTGCTTCTGTATATCAGTGTAGTATTTTATAGGTCCTCACAATCATCCACTATCATCCTTATAATATTCTCTTTCACAAACTTGTCAAATATGCACTTTTATACTAGTAATTTATATTTTGTTTTTTAAAAGATTTAATTTTTCCATTTTCAGTTTTATTGATTTATTTTATTTATTTTATTTTTAAGAACTTATTTCTGTGTGAGAGATACATTGTAACGAAAGTAAAATAGCAAAGCAAAATTAATAATACCAATGATCTCTTTGGTACACCCAGAATTTCATATCTGTAGCAACTCCCTACTTCTCTTTTAAAATTAAATTTATTTTCTCTCTTCTACTCTCCACCTTAATAAAAAAAAAAAAAGAAAAAAGAACATTTCTTGTAACAAATATATGTAGTTAAACAAAACAAATTATGCCAATGGCAGTGCATAAAAGCATAACCCTCAGTCTGTACCCCAAATATATCATTTTTCTCTAGTAATAACCTGTTTCATTATGAGCCCCCTAAAATGATGAATGGTCATCATATTGACCCTAGTTCTAGTAGTTACCTGATTTACCTTTCAAAATACTGTCAAACTAGCCTTCCTTGTATGAAAGAAGCTCAGATACAGTCGCAATCCTCCAATGGCTCAAAAATGTTTCCTATCACGTACCAAATGATGTTCTAAATCATTTCATTCAAGGCCCTTCACAGTAGGTGCCACCCTGCTTTTAGCCTTATCTCAAACTACTCCCCTCCACATATTCTGAGCAAAATAGATTCACAGATGAAGGTATAGAAGGATACTGGGATCATAAAACAAATTGGAAGGGACCTCATAGGCCATCTTGTTCAACTCCCTCATTTTTCATTTGATGAAGTTCAGTTCTATGGAAGCCATAACTTCTTCAAGATCTCATTGGAAGTAATCAATCCTCTGACTCCAGGGCCAGTATTTGACTATATCATGCTAACATTTGATTTCTTGCTCTCTACCAAAAGTGCTCATTGTTTTCCACCTTCTCTCTTTCTTTTATGTAAGTCTATTGTTCGAATATCATGCCTTACTCTTACCTGAATCAGATAGTGGGGTGTGTGTGTGTGTGTGTGTGTGTGTGTGTGTGTGTGTGTGTGTGTGTTTCTGAGTGTTTTCCAAAAATGAGAATTAGTAGAATAATTAAAGAGGAAAGGATTTCAAGAGAATAAAATTTAATATAAAATATTGAGTAGGTGTCACTAGACTAAACATATTTGAGCACCTTATGGAGTTAACAGAATGAACAAGAATCAAGACACAACCAAATTTTTAGCCGTATGGCAGTCTTCTTTAGAAAAGGTTAGTGAGAAAGAACCAAAAACTCACCACAAACAACAAAATAAAAACAAAAACAAAACCTACTTTAGTCTAGCCTAAAGAAAATGAACACATGGATAATTCTTCCCTAAGTGTAAATTCAGGCTTACAGTTTTCTCCTCTCCTTAGTCATAGAAGTCAAGAAGATTCCTTGTCTGATCAAGATGCTAGTGTTCTAAGAATTTCTCCCTTTCAAATTCCTATAAGTCATAGTGGAACCACAGGGACTTCATGCATGCACAAAGCCATGTACAATGGTCAGAACCCAAACTCAACAACTCTGGAATGTTTCAGAGCCCCTAAAAGATTCTCATCCTATATGACCTCAAGGCAGGATAATTGAGACTATTAGGATTACTATCTTAACGTCCTACCTCATTTTTATTAGGCTAGTTTTTCCTTAAAAGTCCAATCTCTCTTAAGGTCTTAAAATAACCTTTGAGACTTAACTGGCTTAGAGGACGAAAGTGGGTAGTAGCTTCCCTAGGTCCCACATACAAAAATCTAGAGCACACGGATTCAGTAGCTCTTTCCTTGAACTTCTGACCAACAAACCAACACGAGTAACACAGAAGTATGGAAAGTATAGCCCATTAAATCAGTGCTATATCCGTGTTGAATATCTTTTTCTTACAAACCTATAAGTTTCTAAATTATCTTAAAATCTTTGAGTATTATCCAGAACATGCTGTTGCTAACACCCATGTAGAATACTGATATAAACCAGGTTTTCGAGCATACCCAGTTTACCTAAAATGAAGTCAACTGAATCTTCTTCCAAGAAGGCAGGAGTAGGATCATCACATTAAAAATGGTGAGACACAGCTATTTACTCCTTTCCACCATATTTTTGTCTATTCTCTTTTCAGTGACTCCTATCTGCTACACTTAGCATGAACTTCATGAACTGTGGATTCCCTGAACCAAAATTGTAAGAGGAGAAGAACTTCATTGTCCTGATCTCCCTCTTTTATCCCTGCCTTCAAGCAATGGGCCTAGAGTATGTGTATTTCTATTGTGTTGATTGTCCTCAGTTTTATGCATCCATAATGATTCCCCATGACCTGGGACTTTGAGCCATGAAGACTTTAGAGCCAGTCACATCCTACACAGAATGGAAATCAGTTATGGAGAGTTATGACTAGAGCCTGAGGAGCCAGTGATCTGGATTTGGAACAGGGACTGCGCTCTATTGAGCTAAACTCCGAATTTAATCTTTCCCCCAAGCCCAGAGACTAAGTACAATGAGTGGAGGATGATTATACTTTCCAAGTGTTTGGGGAGAAAACTTGTATATTATGTATATTGTGATTATACTTTTTAAAGTAAATATATTTCTCTCTAATTAATTGTCCTTTTCACTATACCTCACTGCTTATAATGAAATTTACAGAGCCTTCTTAAGGTTTCAGAAACCTAGTTTATGCAATTTAGAGTAGTTTACTAATGGATTATCTTATTAGGTCACATAGTTAGGTAGGCCCCTGGGCAGTGCTGGACAATTTGGAGACTGTGATTGGCCCCTATGAAAAGGGTCAGGGACAGGAAACCACCATAAAAGCCATGGAATCCTTGGGCTGGGAGCTGTCTCATGAAGTGGAGTCTAGTGGAGAGTGTATCCTGGTGATGGTCTTCTAGGGAACTTCACTGGAGACTGTGGCTTGGATCGTGGCTTCAACTTAGATTCTGACTCCTGGACAACTTCATTGGGTGAGCGCAGAGGGAAGACTACTTTCCTGGTTTCCTATGAGACCAGTTTCCATCTTGGAGGAGGCCTCATGGTTACTCACTACCTGCCCTCCTGGCAGAGGACTAGTAGAGGTATTTTCTCTAACCTCTCTCACATTTCTCTACTTTATTGTTTCCACGCTATTTTGTAAATAAATTTCTAACTTGAAATATAATAACTTCACAACCACATTATTTCACATAATTTAAGTCCAACTACTACATTTAATCTTTACATGAGATAGGATGGAAGGGGAAGAAAAAGGTAGAATCAAATCAGTGTGTTACATTAGAGAACTTCAATAGAAGCAAATTTCCTTCCCACCCACATTTCTACTCAATATTTATTTGTATATGAATATATATATGTATATGTAAATAAATATATACACATACATATATATATGAACTTCCAAGTCTTCTTTTTTAAACTCCTTTTACTATATACGAATATATGATCTTCATACATATATAGACATGTAGACACCCAAATATATGCCTAAATCTATTTAGAATAAGAAGGCAAAATCTCTACTATTCATCTATTGAAAGAAACTCTAAAATAAAAAATTTCCAGAAACATTATAATAAAAAAAACAAGAGTTTATAGATCAAAGGAAAAATACTTTTTTCCAATTCAGTTTTTTTCAATTTAATATATTAATTAGCAACAATAGTAATAATAATAATAATAACAACAATAATAACAAACACTTATATAGCACCTACCAAATGTCAGGCCCTGTGCTAAGCACTTTATTTTTTTTTTTTACCTATTACATATAATAGCACATTTCCATACACATTTTTCCAAATTATGTGATTGAACTTATCTCTCTCCCTCCTTTCCATTCACTCTCCTGGTTCTGGCAAGCAAAACAGTCTGAGTTATATATATATGTATATATATATTATCGTGCAAAACATATTTCTATATTGTTCATTTTGTGAGTAATTGTATAAAACCAAAAGCCCAAAGTATAAACTCAAATAAACAATTGAAAAATTGTATGTATTCGACTGTATTCACATTCTGAGTCAAACAGTTCTTTCTCTGGAAAGTAGATATCATTCTTTGTCATCACTCCTTCAGAATTGTCCTGGATCATTATATTGATGGTAATAGCTTAGTCCATCGCAGTTGGTCATTCTATGATATTGTCATTATTGTGTACAGTGTTTTCATGGTTCTGCTTGTTTCACTCTGCATCAGTCAATGATCATCCTGTTCATCATTCCTTATAGCACAATAGCATTCCTTTACCATCATATACCACAATTTGTTTAGCCATTCCCAAATTCATGGACCTCCCTTCAATTTCCAATTCTTCATGACCATAAAAAGAGCAGCTATAAATATTTTTGTACAAGTAGGTCCTTTTTCATTTTTTAAGTTTCTCTGAGCTACATTTCTAGTAGTGGTATTATTAGATCAAAGGATATTCCCTGTTTTATAGTCCTTTGAGCATGATTCCAAATTGCTTACCAGAATGACTGGATCAATTCCAAGCTCTTACCAGAAATGCATTAGTGTACCAACTTTTTCTCATCCACTCCAACATTTATCACTTTCCTTTACTGTTGTGTTGGCCAATCTGATAGGTATGAGGTAGTCCCCGAGAATTGTTTTAATTTGCATTACTCTAATCAAAAAAGATTTAGAACATATTTTCATATGATTATTGATAACTTTGATTTATTTATCTGAAAACTGCTTATTCGTATCCTTTGACCATTTGTCAATTGGGCAATGATTTATATTTTTATAAATTTGATCTAATTCTTTATACATTTGAGAAATGAAACCTTTACCAGAGAAATTTGTTTTAAAAATCCCCCCCATTCTATTATTTCACTTCTAATCTTGGTTGCATTGGTTTTGTTTGTATAAAAACCTTTTAATTTAATGTACTTAAAATTATTCATTTTATATCTTGAAATGTTCTCTATGTCTGATTTGGTCATAAATCTTTCCCTTCTCCATAGATATTAGAAGTAAACTATTCTATGTTTCCCTAATTTCTTTATAATATTACCCTTTATGTCTAAATCATTTATCCATTTTGACATTATCATGGCAGAGAGTATGAGATATTGATTTATAACTAATTTTTGCCATACTGTTTTTTTAATTTTCCAAGTAGTTTTTGTAAAAGGGTCAGGTCTTATCCCAAAAGCTGTAACCTTTGGGTTTATTGAACACTTGATTGCTGAGGTCATTTACCCCTTCTCTATTCCCTTGATCTACCCTTCTATTTCTTTTTTCTTTTTTAAACCCTTGTACTTCGGTGTATTGTCTCATAGGTGGAAGAGTGGTAAGGGTGGGCAATGGGGGTCAAGTGACTTGCCCAGGGTCACACAGCTGGGAAGTGGCTGAGGCCGGGTTTGAACCTAGGACCTCCTGTCTCTAGGCCTGACTCTCACTCCACTGAACTACCCAGCTGCCCCCTTACCCTTCTATTTCTTAACCAATATCAGATTGTTTTGATGATTACTGATTTATAGTATAGTTTTAGATCTGGTAACTCTAGGCCATCATCCCTCACGTTGTTTTCATTAGTTTCCTGGATTTTTTTGACCTTTTGTTCTTGCTGATGAGTTTTGTTATTTTTTCTAGTTCTATAAAATAATTATTTGGTGGTTTTATATGGCGCTGACTAAGTAAATTAATTTAGGTAGGAGGTAGGATTTTCATTTTTATTATAGTAGCTTGGCCTACTCATGAGCAATTAACATTCTTGAATTGTTTAGATATAATTTATTTGTGTGGTTTTGTAATTTGTTCATGTAATTTCTGGGTTTGTCTTGGAAAATAGGTTCCCAAGTATTTTATATTGTCTAGAGTGATTTGTAAATAGAATTTCTCTTTGTAACTCTTGCTGCTTGATTTTGTTGGAAATATATAGAAATGCTGATGATTTATGTGGGTTTGTTTCCTGTCCTGCAATTTTTCTAAAATTATTCATTATTTCAATTAGTATTTTGGACAATTCTTTAGGATTCTCTAAGTATACCATCATATCATCTACAAAGAAGGATAGATCAGTTTCTTCTTTGCCTACTTTAACTCTTCCAATTTGTTTTCTTCTCTTATATTTAAAGCTAACATTTCTTTTTTTTTTCTTTTGAGTATTTTCCCATAGTTACATATTTCATGTTCTTTCCCTCTTCCCCCAAGCCCTCCCACCCCATAGCCAAGACACAATTCCACTGGGTTTTACATTTATCATTGATTAAGACCTAATTCCATATTATTGATAATTGGACTAGATTTATCATTTAGTGTCAACATCCCCAATAATATCCCCATCAGCCCATGTGTTCAAGCAGTTGTTTTTCTTCTTTGTTTTTACTTCCACAGTTCTTCCTCTGAAGGTGGCTAATTTTCTTCCTCATAAGTCCCTCAGCATTGCTCTGGATCCATGCATTGCTGCTTGTAGAGAAGTCTATTATTTTCTATTGTACCACAGTATATCAGTCTCTGTGTACAATGTTCTCCTGGATATGCTCCTTTTACTCTGCATCAATTCCTGAAGGTCATTCCAGTTCACATGGATTTCCTACAGTTCATTATTCCTTTCAGCACAATAGTATTCCATCACCAACAGATACCAAGATTTGTTCAGCCATTCCCTGATCAAAGGACATTCCCTCATTTTCCAATTTTTTGCCACCATAAAAAAGCGGCTATGAATAGTTTTGTACAAGACTTTTATCTTATTATCTCTTTGTGGTATAAACAAGCAGTGCTATGGCTGGATCAAAAGGCAAATAGTCTTTTAAAGCCCTTTGGGCATAGTTCCAAATTGCCATCCAGAATGGTTGGATCAATTCACAACTCCACCAGCAATCCATTAATGTCCCAATTTTGCCACATCCTCTCCAACATTCACTACTTTCCTTTGCTGTCATGTTAGCTAAACTGCTACATGTGAGGTGGTATTCAGAGTTGTTTTGATTTGCATTTCTGTTATTATGAGATTTAGAACTCTTTTTTATGTGTTTGTTGATAGTTTTGATTTCTTTATCTGAAAATTACCTATTCCTGTCCTTTTCCCATTTATCAATTGGGGAGTGGCTTGATTTTTGTACAATTGATTTAGTTCCTTATATATTTGAGTGATTAGACCTTTGTCTGAGTTTTTTGTTATAAAGATTTTTCCCCCAATTTGTTTCTTCCCTTCTAATTTTGGTAGCATTGGTTTTGTATATACAAAAACATTTTAGTTTAATGTATCAAAATTATTTATTTTACATTTTGTAATTTTTTCTAACTCTTGCTTGATTTTAAAAATCTTTCCTTTCCCAGAGATCTGACAACTATACTATTCCGTGCTCACCTAATTTACTTATAGTTTCCTTCTTTATATTGAAGTCATTAACCCATTCTGAATTTATCTTGGTATAGGGTGTGAGATGTTGATCTAGACCCAATCTCTCCCATATATTTTTCCAATTTTCCAGGCAATTTGTCAAATAGTGGGTTTTTGTCACAAAAGCTGGGTTCTTTGGATTTATCATACACTGTCTTGCTGAGGTTGCTTACCCCAAGTCTATACCACTGATCCTACCTTCTGTCTCTTAGCCATTACCATATTGTTTTGCTGATTACTGCTTTATAGTACAGTTTAAGGTCTGGTACTGCTAGGCCGAAACTGCAACCTAAAGTAGGGGCAGCTGGGCTAGCTCAGTGGATTGAGAGCCAGGCCTATAGACGAAAGGTCCTAGGTTCAAAACCCGGGCTCAGACACTTCCCAGCTGGGTGACCCTGAGCGACTGTGTGACCCATTGCCTACTGGTTGTGGCCCTATGCTCCTTGAATGGAGTCCCAAGATAAAAAAAAAAAAACAAAAAAA
Organism: Gracilinanus agilis; assembly: GCF_016433145.1. Lineage (NCBI taxonomy): Eukaryota > Metazoa > Chordata > Mammalia > Didelphimorphia > Didelphidae > Gracilinanus > Gracilinanus agilis. The sequence continues at coordinate 228,717,919 of NC_058132.1, read as the reverse complement.
ACTGCTAGGCCACCTTCCTTCATATCTTTTTTCATTATTTCCCTTGATATTCTTGGTCTTTTGTTCTTCCAAATGAACTTTATTATAGTGTTTTTTTCTATTTCTGTAAAAAAAGTTTTTTGGTAGTTTGATAGGTATAGCACTAAATAGGTAAATTAATTTGGGTAGTGTAGAAATGATAAGTAATGGAGAGCACCAGGGATGTTAAAATATAATCTAAATAGTGGTGGGTACACACACTGGGTTGTAGGAGAGACGGAGAAGGATAGACCAGGAGTCACAGCTGAGCTTCTCCTAACTGACAAAAATGGCTGCTGGCCAACTGTCAGCTGCTCACCACTATGTCAAAGCCTTTGGAAACCAACAGACTAGGTAAAGGTTTAAACAGCTTTAATTATGTTTAACTAAAAGGTGGGAAAGGGATTTCTATACTTAAAATCTAAAGGGCAAAACCACAGGGCAAGGGGAAGACTTATTCTACTCTAATCAAGTGATCCAGCAGGCAGGGCCCAAGGAGCAGTGCAGTCTCTGGGAAGCTAATTCAAGCCTGGAACCAGCCAGTCTTGAACAGCACAGCTATGGGTCAGAGGGATGGCTTTGAGGGTTCTCACAGGTTTCCAAAGAGGTTCACAGTGTTGTGAGGAAGATTAGATTAGGTATTGATTAGGAAGTACATAGCAGGAAGGAGCTGGAGCTGGGAATTCCAGGTTGGAATGAAGGAGCAGGAAGAGGGGACTTGGCCCTGAGTGAAGACTCCATTAGTAGTGGGCAAAAACTGTTGCCAGCCTGGGAGACCTCAGAGCAAAGGACACCCTGCTTCCTGTTTTCCCCTGGGATCCTGAGTGTGGCATCTAGCAAAAGGACAAATCTACAGAGCCAAGGGAGGAGGAGAAGTTTGAGAACTGGTGGACAGTGCTTCAAGCAAAACCTTCTCTACTTGGTACCTGAGACAACTTTAGCTCCTGGCATCCAGAGATCATCAGTGGATTGCAGTGAGAATCCCAAAGCCACAAAGCCTTGCTGTAGTCAAGCCTGGCAGGTTCCAGGTTTGAGGCAGAAACCCAGAGACTCCATTTACAGCTCCTTGGGCCCTGTTAATTTAGATCACTTAGATTATTGTAGTAGAATAAGTCCTTCCCTGTCCCTGTGGTTTTGTTATTAGGTGTTAAGGTTTTAGAGTAGACATTCCTATCCCTCCTTTTGTTATTCCTAATTAAACCCAGTTTCATCCTGTTACCTTATCAGTTGAATTTAAGGCCTCTGGCCAGAGTGACAGTTGGCTGTTATTTTTCAGTTGGGAGTGGCTTAGCTGTACAAGTCTTCAATGTTCAGTTTTAGTCTCTCTTAAATCCCAAAGTGTGTTCCCACAAACCCCTTAGTTAATTTATAATATCCCTGGTGACCCCATTACCTTACTTATATTTCCCACAACAGGATGCCAAAATCCTAGGTGGTCCAAGATATCCAAGAAGAATGAGTGTGCTTGAGAAACTGTCCACCGGATCCCAAATTTCTCCTCTTCATGGTGATGTTCTGTTGTTGTTGGAAATCCACCTCCACTCAGGATCCCAAGGAAATCAGGAAGCAGGGTCTGAGATCGCCCTGGGCTGGCAACAGTTTGCCCACCACTAATGGAGTCTCTCTCTCTCAGGGCACAGGCACCTACTTCTTCCTCCTTCATTCCATCATAGAATGCACCAGGCTTCCTGCTAGGTCAACCTTAATCCTTAATTAATTACTACCTAATCTTCCTCACAACAGTAGAATGAATGGTCATTTTTATTATGTTAGCTCATCCTACCCATGAGCAATCAATGTTTTTCCAATTGTTTAGATTTAGTTTTAATTGTGTGGAATGTGTTTTGGAGTTGTGTTCATATAATTCCTGTGTTTGTCTTGGCATATAGATTCCTAAGTATTTTATATTGTCTAGGGTGATTTTAAATGGAATTTCTCTTTCTAACTCTTGCTGCCAAGATGTGTTGGAAATATATAGAAATGCTCATGATTTATGTGGGTTTATTTTGTATCCTGCAACTTTGCTAAAGTTGTTGATTATTTCCACTAAATTTTTAGTTGATTCTCTAGCATTTTTTTTAAGTAGACTATCATATCATCTGCAAAGAGTGATAGCTTGTTCTCCTCATTGCCTATTTTAATACCTTCAATTTCTTTTCCTTCTCTGATTGCTACTGCTAGTGTTTCTAGAATAATGTTAAATGATAGAGGTGACAATGGGCATCCTTATTTCACTCCTGATATTAAAGGGAAGGCTTCTAATTTATCCACATTGCATTTGATACTTGATGATGGTTTTTAATATAAACTCTTTATTATTTTTTGGAAAGGTCCTTTTATTCCTAAACTTTCTAGTGTTTTCAGTAGGAATGGGTGTTGTATTTTGTCAAAAGCTTTTTCAGCATCTATTGAGATAATCATGTGGTTTTTGTTGGTTTGCTTGTTGATGTGGTCAATTATGTGAATGGTTTTCCTATTACTGAACCATCCTTGTATTCCTGGTATAATTTCCACCTGATCATAGTGAATAATTCTCACGATCACTTGCTGGAGTCTTTTTCTTAGTATTCTATTTAAGATTTTTTGAATCTATGTTCGTTAAAGAGATTGGTCTGTATTTTTCTTTCTCTGTTTTTGATCTGCCTGGCTTTGGAATCAGTACCATATTTGTGTCATAAAAGGAATTTTGTAGAACTCTTTCTTTGCTATTTTTGTCAAATAGTTTGTATAGTATTAAGGTTAGTTGTTCTTTAAATGTTTCATAGAATTTGCTTGTGAATCCATTGGACCCTGGGATTTTTTCTTAGGTAGTTCTTTGATGACTTGTTCAGTTTCTTTTTCTGACATGGGATTATTTAAGTATTCTATTTCTTCTTCTGTTAATCTAGGCAATTTATAATTTGAAAATAATCATATCACCTAGATTACTATATTTATTGCCATATAATTGGGCAACATAGTTCTTAATAATTACCATAATTTCCTGGTGAGTTCACGCTTTTCATCTTTGATACTGTTAATTTGGTTTACTTCTTTCCTTTTTTTATTAGATTAACCAGTACTTTATTTTATTTTTTTCAAAGTACCAACTTCTAGTCTTATTTACTGATTAAATAGTTCTTTCACTTTCTATCATTAAATTCTCCTTTAATTTTTAGGATTTCTAATTAAATTTTTATCTGGGGATTTTTAATTTGTTCTCTTTCTAGTTTTTTGCATGCCCAATTTATTTACCTCTAAATTACCCCGAGAACTGCTTTTGCTGCATCCCAAAGATTTTGATATGATGTCTCCTCATAGTCATTCTCTTCAATGAAATTATTGTTTCTATGATTTGTTCTTTAACCAATCAATTTTGGTGAATTATATTATTTAATTTCCAATTCCTTTTTGATTTTCATCTCCATGTACCCTTGCTAATTATTATTTTTATTGCATTATGATCTGAAAAAGTTGTATTTATTATTTCTGCTCTTTTGCATTTTGTTTGCCATTGTTTTATGCTGTAGTACATGGTCAATCTTTGTGAATGTACCATATGCAATTGAAAAGAAGCTGTATTCCTTTTTGTCCCTATTTGTTTTTCTCCCTGTATCAATTTAACTCTAGTTTTTCTAAGATTTCATTCACTTCTCTTACCTCTTTCTTATTTATTTTTTGGTTTGATTTATCTAGATCTGATAGAGGAAGGTTCAGGTTTCCCACTAGTATAGTTTTATTATCTCTTCCTCCTTTAGCTCCAGTAGTTTCTCCTATAAAAATCTGGATGCTATATCATTTGATGCATACATGTTGAGTATTGTTATTTCCTCATTGTCTATACTTCCTTTTATCAGGATGTAATTATCTTCCCTATCTCTTTTAATCAGATCTATTTTTACTTTGGCTTTATCAGATATCAGGATTGCAACTCCTACCTACTTTTGCTCAGTTGATGTCAAATAGATTTTGCTCCAGCCTCTTACCTTTACCAGTATGTATATACTTGCCTCATCTGTGTTTCTTATAGACAACAGATGGTAGGATTTGGGTTTCTGATCCACTCCTCTGTTTGCTTCCATTTTATGGGTGAGTTCATTCCACTTACATTCAGAGTTGTGATTACCCCCTGTGTATTCCCCATCATTTTTGTTTCCTTTCCTTGTTCTTCCCTTCCTTCTTTACTATTTCCTTCTACCGCAGTGTTTTGCTTTTCATCAGTCCCACTAATCCCAACCCTTATTTTATTTCCCTTCTAACCCCCTCCCTTCTTGTTACCCCTATATTTTTCTTTATTGTCTATTAAAATCCCTCTCCCCTCTTTTTCTCTATGTTTTGGTACTCCCCAGCCTATTCCTCCCCTATGTTTTCCCCTCTCAACTTCCCTGTAGAGTAAGATAGAAATCAATACCCCAATGGATCTAGGTACTCTTCCCTCTCAGAACTGATTTCACTGAGAGTAAAGTTTGAGTATTACAGATTTAGCACTCTCTTCCTCTCCTTCTTATAATAGTATTGTTCTCCTCCCCCTCCCATGCACCTCTATTTTTTAATATAATTCATCTTATTTTTCTAATTCCTTCTAGTTTTTTTGGTGCCATATTCTATTACCCCCTTTCTTTTTTATATATCATCTTAAACCATTTAGTACCCCAACCACTAACTATGAATAATTTTTAACTACTATGATGGTTAATAAAGTTTTTGAGAATTACAAATATCATTTTTCCATATATGAGAATAAACAACTTGACCTTACTGAAGACCTTAAATTAAAAAAAAATAATTCCCCTCTCTTTCTTGTTTATCTTTTTATGTTTCTCTTGAGTTTTGCATTTAGATATCAGTTTCGTTCTGGTCTTTTCTTTCAAATACTTGGAAATCTATTTTGTTAAATGTGTATACTTTTCCGTGGAAGTATATAGTCATTTTTGTTGGGTAGATGATCCTTGGTTATGAGCCCATTTCTCTTGCCTTTCTGATTATCATATTCCAAGGCTTGTTGTCCTTTAATGTGGAGGCTGCCAGATCCTATGTAATCCTGATTGGTGTTCCTTGATATCTAAATTGTCTCCTTCTGACTTCTTGCAATATTTTCTCCTTAGCTTGGAAGCTTTTGAATTTGGTAATTACATTCCTGGAGGTTATCTTTTGAGAATTTGATGTAGGAGGTGATTTATGGACTCTTTCAATGTCTATTTTGCCATCTTGTTCAAGAATATCAGGGCATTTTTCTTGGATATTTTCTTATAATGTGATTTCAGGTCTTCTATTTATTTCCAGGTTTTCAGGTAGCCTATGATTCTCAAATTGTCTCTCCTGGGCATGTTTTCCTTGTCAGCCATCTTTTCAATGAAATATTTCATGTTTCTTTCTAATGTGTCATTCTTATGACTTTGCTTTATTAATTCTTGCTGTCTTGTGAAATCATTGGCTTCTACTTGCCCAATTCTAGTTTTTAAAGATTGTTTTGCAGCTATGATCTTTTGATTTTCCTTTTCAGTTTGATCTATCCTGCTTGTTATGATTTCCAGTAGGTCAATTCTGGTCTTCAATATGCTTATCATTTCATTTGATTTCTGGGTTTCTTCTTCCAAATAGGAGATTCTGTCTTTTTAACTGTTATTTTCCACTTTTCTTGGCAAGTTTCTTCTATATTTCTCACTTTGTTCATCATCTCAATTCTGAGCTCCTCAAGAGTTTGTGACCAGTTTCCATTTATTTGGGAATGTTTGGATGTGTTTGTCATTCTCTGCTGTCTCCCCTGTAGATTGGAGTTTTTCTCCATAGAACTTATCCTAGGTCTGAGGCTTTTCTTTTCTTTTCCTTTCTATTTTTTTTTTTGTGGCAGTTGTAGATTATAGTTCTTAGGTATTGGTGGCTTTGCTTTGTTATTTTTTCCTTCTTTTCCCAGTCAGAAGTCTGAGGAGGGCAGACTTTCTGTGTATCCAGCTACAGATGGTTTTTTGCCCTGAGGCTATTTTTAAGTCTCCTCTGCATCTGCTGTGTATAGCCCCTCTCTGCCCTATCTCTGTGCCCAATCTCTGCATTTCTCAGCCTCCTGGGGCCCCAAGTCTCGCTGATCTCTGGGGTAAGTGTGTGGTGATCTCAGTCAGTCTCACCAAGAACCTAGTGATTGCCCCTTGTTCACTTCGACTCTGGTGGAATGACGGGAGGGCTGATCAGTTAGAACTTTGGTAAGAGTAATTTTACCCCCTTTATAGCCTGGTAATGCCCCAATACTGCCTACCTTCAAGGCTGTGCCTTATGGAAGAGCCGCTTCACTTGTCTGATTTTGGTTTTTGTACTTTTGAGGTGTTTTATATCAGTAGGTGGTAAGGAGAGAAAGTCCCTTGTTTCTACTTGATAGCCAATTTAGGTCAGAAGTCCTAATTAATACTTTTTAAACTTAATTTAAGGCACCAACAACAAAATGTTAGCAAAGGAAGCAAATAATTCTGCTTTGCTATTCTAATTCATGAATTTCCTTCACAGGAAATCAGGGAGGTCCAAAAACAAATAAACAAATAGGTTACTTCTCATGACACAGTAACATTCCAATTCAAGTGTATATCACAACTTCTTCAGTCATTCCCTAATTAATGGACATCTCTTCAGTTTCCAGGTCTTTGCTACCACAAAAAGAACTGCTATAAGTATTTTTGAGAAAATACTTTTTACTTTTCCTAAGGTCAACCTAAAGTAGGGGCAGCTGGGCTAGCTCAGTGGATTGAGAGCCAGGCCTAGAGACGAAAGGTCCTAGGTTCAAATCCGGGCTCAGACACTTCCCAGCTGGGTGACCCTGAGCGACCCATTGCCTACTGGTTGTGGCCCTATGCTCCTAGAATGGAGTCCCAGGATAAAAAAAAATGGTCACCTTAGGAAATAAACCCAATAGTCGTATTACTGGGTCAAAATATATACACAGTTTTATAACTCTTTGAGTATAATTCCAGATTGTTCTTTAAAGTAATGAAGGTTTCATGGCTATGCGAGTAATATGAAAGAGATAGACATGAGAAATAACATCATCAAGATTTGGTAATTAATTGAAGTATATGACAGGTCAATGATAATATCAAGAATATAAACCTGGATGACTGGAAGGATAATGGTGCTTTCTATGGAAAATAAGAGAATTAGGAAGAGGTATGAGATTGGAGAAAAGTTAATGAGTTGTGTTTGGAACATCTCCAAAGTATTTGCTTTGATATAACTAGTAGGCACTTAGTGTTGTAGGACTGGAGCTCAGGATATTGTCTGGCTTTGGCTATATAGACTTGATAGTTAAATGCATAGAAATGCTAATTAAATCTATGGGACATAATGAAATCACTATACAAGAGAGGAGGGGAGGCAATAGGAAGAGGAAAAGGGGTAGAAGGGGGAGAAGAGGGGAAGAGAGGAGAAAAGAGAGAAGGGACATAAATATATATGTATACACACATTCAAAAAGATCTTAATAGGCTAGCACTTTGAGCCAAATATGAATCTGTCTATATTTTGGTCCTTTTTCTATGTGGCTTAGTGGGATCATCACCATCTGTGAATGTTCACCAAGGGCACTATCTCTCAAAGAATATTTTCAGAACCCAAAGGAGAGGGTAATCAAATGACAAATAATACAGGGACATTATATAGTTAATTTAATTGGGAATCAAATGCCTTAACATTGATAGGTCATCCTTAATAAATTTGGAGACAGTAGTTTCAGTTAGAGAGGATGTATGAAATAAGATCAGGAAATATTGAGAAGTAAGCAAAGTGAGAAGTAATGAGCATTAATAGTCCCCATCCTCATACACCTTTTGATAAGAGTTTGATTATTAAAGGTAGAGGGGAGGGAAACATACAATAAAATAGTTTTAAGAGGTGTTAGGATTTCATAAGGGTTCCCTCCCTCTGGACTGGGCATGGAGAAACCAGTAGATAAGAAGCAACTGAAGAGATAATATATACAGGAAAAAAAGAGTAGGGGAGAAAGAATGGGATTAAGGGTACTTGTTGAGGGGATGACGTGACTGAAGACTCTTCAGAGGCTGGTGTAAAGGCTGAAAGAATGAGAATTCAGGTCAAAAGATTTTGAGATAGCCATAGAAGAGGAGAGAGCTCACAGGAAAGTCTCTCTTTTCTGAATATTAAGCAAAGTTCTCAACGGAGATGATGTAAAGAAAGACAGAAGTTTGAGAAGAAAAGAGATAAAAAAAAGAAACCCTGTGATGAATGGATTAGAGAATAATTTAGAGGGAAGGAAAGAATGTATAAGATTAGGAAACATTGAAAAAACTTTGGGGAGTGTTATTTTTAAAAATTAAGCATAGGTGGCTCAGTGGATTGAGAGTAAGGCCTAGAGACTAGAGGTTCAAGAATCTGACCTCAGACACTTTCTAGCTGTGTAACCCTGAGCAAGTCACTTAACCCCCATAGCCTAGCCCTTACAAACACTAGGTAACTGCCTTGAAACCAATACCCAATATTGATTCTAAGACAGAATGTAAGTATTTAAAAAATACAAATAAAAAATTGAGGATAATGTAGAGTAGAATTAGTTAACTACAGAGAAAGAACTGATAAATAGAAATAAGTAAGATAGTTTTATATACATATATAAATCTTTTTGTCAAATGATTCCTTCTCTAATGAAGGGAGTTACTTGAGTATTTTGATATAACAAATAAATGAAATTTTAAAAGTGGAGTTGAGATTGAGAAGGAAGGAAAATGAAGTCACAGTTGAAGAGCCCAGTTAGCTGCCTATGTACCATTCAGCAACTGTAATTTCTAAATGCTATATTTAATTATCTCTTCATCTTCAAAGGAAGAAGTTGGGAAGAAAGATCATCCACATTCTTTCAAATTAAAAGAAGCTCTTTCCCCCTTTTCCTGAAGGAGCTTTGTGAACTGATTTATCTAATAGTTAGATGAGGTTTCATAAAGCTTTTGCACTGAGTATGCAATGTGTGATGTGTTTAACATGAAATAGCTGAAAAAAATTAAAAAGGGTTAGATACTAGTAATTTTCAGAACCAGTTTACTTGATTTGGATGGATAGTAAAAAAAGAGGTGGGACTACAGGTAGACTACTTAAAGGGTTGTGTCGTGGTAGTGTGTATAATGTGAAAAGCTGGGTAAACAATTAGAATTCATTTCACAGTATGCCAACTAACTATTTAATCAAAATATTTAAAATTACATTCCTACTTCCCATTTGTAAAAACAAGCCAAAAGGAAGAAGACAGCTCTACAGAAGATTCGTCCCCTGTTTGCTGTTAAGTCTCATTTACTGAGATCCAAATGGTCGCTGGCTTCCATTCCACATTTCATATTCAAAGAGCAATGCTTGGGTTGCCCTAAGATCATATGCTTCCTTGGAACCATGCCTTTGTCTCAGCCCTTTCCTCTAAACCAGGAACATCTCAATTCTCTTAAAAACATTAGGGATTAGGGAAAGGAAGCATTGTTGCAGGAAAAAGGGAAATTAATTGCATAACAAAATCAATAGGTTTTCATGAAATAATGTCCAAATAGGGATGAGGAAATATGGAATTAATGGAGGCTTCTCAGCAGCAAGAACATTGTTTTAAAAATATGCTATTTCAAGTTCACACTCTTAAGTTCATGAACTTGGCACAGACTCAACTCTTAAGAGGTGCTTAATGAAGCTCACAGATAAAAAGTTACAAGTTCTCCTTTTAAGTATTCATCACCAAGAATTCCTTTGAAGAATTGAAATGCAGAAAAAAATAAAATCCTAAGTACAAGAATGTCTGTGGAAAGAGCTTTGTGGATATCTGTTTTAAGAAGGAAGATTTCAAAAATAGATCTTATTCATCTTGTCCTTACTCTGTTAGGTAGACACATCTAGAGGAGGATCCATATTAAAATTGTGGTTTTAGAATGCCATATTGGTATTTGCACTTATAAAGGACATTAATTTGGAATGGAATTGCAAACAGGTTATAGAATCAAAATGATTCCCTTCTTTTAACTCAACCACTTTCTTGCCACTTTTTGCATTCTAAAAGTGCCCCTTTCAGTCCTGGGAACCAAACATAACAAACCAAAAATCTGGAGTGAAAGAGGGACCGCATTATCATAACCTTCAAATGTATGGATGAGTGATTTTCTAAGGGGATCAGTTAGGTAACTACGGCTGTATTTGGAAGATTTAAGGAGCAATTTGCCATCAGGACTGAACTTCAAACCTCCCCAATTACCTTGACCCAGAATCTTGTAGGTGATCAGTGGCTCAGCATTAAAACGAATATCATAAAACTCAACAGCCTGAGAGCGGATGCCACTAGCAATCAGTGTCTCCTCTGAGTGAAAAGAACAAATTATCTCTTTCTGGTAATACTTCATGTTTATGTACCCTGGAACCCTAGAATCTCACAACCGCATACTTCTATCTAGAGACCCTGAGAGAAGTAGATTATTTGTTGTTGAAAAGGACAAGGGCAGCACTTTCAGTTCATGTACCGTTAATGTGCGGATATATTTGGACTCCTTCAAAGCCAAGTTAGGGAAGGCATAGTCAAGTTTTGTAGATCTGTGAATTACAGTGTTAGAATCAGGAGGGAATCTGACTGTGTTCCCTCCCTATTGCCTGAGGTTAAATTCTCTCCTGGGCCTGCCCTACAGGAAGTCATATACAAGGATGGTGTTATCCTGGCAGCAGGCAAGAAGACTCTCTCTGTCTTTGCTAAAATCTAAGGGGATTGATTTTTCAGGGTTCTGCCAGCTGACCTTGGACACATAGAAGTCCTGCAGTTGGTGCTCACTCAAATCCCAGAAGGCTGGACAGAGAGAAAACGTCCTTTTCGTTTCGGTGAAGGAGAAAAGTTCTGAGGGACATGACCAGTATTGCCGGGGAACCTCAGGCATTAGAAGCCCCTGACTGCAAGCCAGAGAGATCAATGATTCTGGAAGCTGGATTGCTAGAAGACTGGGCTGAGTTTTCTTCCTCAGGAGTTGCAAACCCGATTCTAGCTATGGCAACTGCTGGAGTGCGAAGAGCCATTGCTCCTTTCTGTTGTCTCAGCAGCCTCCGCAGCTACCTTCTCTCTCTCACACCCGGGCTATCCTGGCTGCTCTTTTCCGTCTAAGAACCTTGTTTTTTTATGGTCAGCCTATGAGCCATTTGTGAGGGCGATTCCAGCGAAAGCCTGGGCGGTAGAGTCACCCCAACACGTGCTTTTAACCAAATTTAAAGGAACCTGTTTTCATTAATGTTTTGCTTTGTAAACCCCAACTGGATTTTTCTCAGCACATTGGATGGAAACTCCATCTGCCAGCTTGTAGAGAGGATTCCATATATATCAATGAACAAGTTTTACGCTAAGCCCCTACTATGTGCAAAGCTGAGCTAAGATTTGGTGAAGCAGAGAAAAACAATCCTTGCCCTGAAGAATCTAATTGGAGCCGAAAACTCGTACATATACATGAATAATTGGTATTAATAATAATACATAATTCATACAAAGTAAATTCTGGGTAAGCATTAAAAAATAGCTATCAAAATATTTTGTGAAGACCAATTCAGCCCGTCTTTTAGCAATGCTATTACTCTTATCCCTTCCCTGCCCCACACCACTTCCTGGTTCTCACACTCTGTGGAGAGTTATTTCTCAGCTTTTTTTTTTTTTTTTTTTTTTTCTTGCTTTGGCGATTTGAAGCAAAGACACCAGTAAGTGACTCTCCAAACCTTCCTTTTGGGGGATCTGGTGAATTAGCTATGTATTCAGACAGACCGTTTCATCAGGTATGATGCAATGCAGTTGTGATTCCTTGATTTTAGAGTATCATTTAAATTTTGGGTCCCCTCAGGAACTTGGTCTAGACTTCATTAGATTATCTGTTTATTTTAAAAAGGATTTTATATGAAAAGGATTTCAAAAACATCACTAATATTAATGATAGATTATTTTATTAATGCATAAATGAAAACTAGTATAGATGATTGACTAAACCAATTCCTTTCCCGTCAGTTTTGTAATGGAGATTAAAGAATCATGGCAGAATTTTCGTATAATTATTACAACAGTAATTTTGCTCTAGCAACTTTAGGCATCAATCAGAGATGAAATTATTTCATCTGTGAGGGAGAATTTCAGGTGTGGATTTAGATTTCAATGATGCAGAACTGAAATTTATTTGTGGTGATAAGTCTTAGAGAATTGCCAAGGATGTTAAAAGATTTAGTGAATTGTCTTTGGTCACAAAGCCAATATTTTTCAGAGGCAAGACTTGACCTCCAGGTCCCTTCTGGCCTGACTCTACATTCTCTGAGGTACTCTCCTTTAACATACACATATGTATATCCCCAGAACTATGCTCTAAGCTATGTAGGTGGCAAAAATTAGGCAAAGTTTACAAAGCAGGGAACTATGATCAGGAATAAGCCTTGAGGTTCTAAGAAATGAACCAAAGTCTTTCAATTATCAGTGTTCACTTTAAAAGACATCAGTGCATAAAGGATATGGGGCTCTATCATTGTGGGGTTAGGGGGAGTTTTTACCATAATATTGCATGTAATACATTAATATTGCAAATAATATAATATTACATACCATTATATTGCATAAAGCATATGAAAATTTAAAGTTGTATTTCTAGGTCAAAGTATTTCCTGTGCACTAGAAAATATGCTGGGTGAAATAAGCAAATATTGATTATAAAACCAAAACTTGAGCATTAAATAAAATAATCAGGTTGTGTATGAGGGCTCATAAATAACTGAAATGATGAAGCAGTCACATAAACTTCTGTCATCACAAAATGAGAAGACTTCTGAGACTGAATTAATTACATGTTACTAATGAGTAAATGTTTTCAGACAAATGGCATCTAGAAGAATTACATTGTATCAGGTATATTAGATATAAGGGGCAGCTAGGTGGCACAGTGGATAGATCACTGGACTTAGAATCAGAAAGACTCATCTTCTTCAGTTCAAACCAATCACAGAAATTTGCTAGTTATCTGACCTTGGGCAAATCACTTAACTCTATTTAGCTCCATATCCTCATGTGTAAAATGAACTGGAGAAGGAAATGGAAAACCATTCCAGTATCTTTGCAAAGAAAACCCCAGATGGAGTCATGAAGAATCAAACACAAATGAAAAACAACAGCAACATATTAAATGCATAAGATTTAAACATTCAGATTAGGTATTTCACTACCAAACTTCATAACTAATGTTTATAAAAGTTTAGTTTATTCAGATCAAAATCCATTAAAAAAGTTTACATTATATAAGAAATGCTATTATTACTTTATGAATATGCATGGGCTAACTTGTATGGAGATCTTACTGAAATGAAAAAGTGCTTTTTGTATGAAAATACATAAAAGATAATAGGAGAAAGAAGAAAATTCACAGCTAGAATTAGCAATTCACAATTAGCTAAATGCTAATTTATGATTAGCTAAAATGATTTTCTCAGTAGGATCTCTGAGATCCCTAGATTTCAGGTATAGGTTCCTATAATCTATGATTTATAAGTGAAATTACCTAATAAGATTGGTCAAGTAGGTAGTCATTTAAGTGAACAAAATCTGACAAATGGGTTATTTACATAAGGCCTAGTTCACATTTTTATGTGCTTCTTTACCTTATCTGTATATGAAAGGCAAAATTCCTGGCAGGACAAAAGACACAATGATTTTTCCCTTGAGCTTAGCTTTTCTTTAAAACACATTTAAAAAGATATATAATACTGCATCATATCTATTATTGGTGCCTTTTCCCCTCATATTATCATTATTTCCCACTTGCTAAAATGGGTAATCCCTTAAAACAAAAATAAATAAGTAAAACATCACTAAGAATACTCCTAATGATGTTTTTAATACTCTATATTTATACTTTCACCTCTCTGCCATGATAAAGAAAGTATTTTGTTGTTTTTTATCTGCCCAGTAATTTATATATGAGAACAGAATAGGACTGAATCAGAAAACTGGAGATCTGAATAGTAGAGCTATTGTTACTCTTATTCCTATGCTGAGCAAGTAGCCCAAAATGACATGTTTTAGTCTTCAGAGATCAAATCAGAAACTATATAGAATGCTCGTTGTGATTTATAGAGTAAGGTACTTTATCCTTAGAGAACATGAATTCAGGGACTAGGAATTTTTATCCAAAGGAAAAAAAAAGTCTGACTGTGTTACTTTTCAGGGAGAATCTGATTCTGGGTTCTGATAAGGCTAGTACCTCTTAAAAAAATCTAACCTGGAGATAAGCTCCTACTTGTCTAAACCCTACTCATCTAAACTAAAACTTATTTTTCAGCAAAATTCGGTCAAAGAAAACAGATAGGTAACTCTAAATAAAAGAAAAGAAAAAAAACAACTTAATTCTAATGGCCAAAACAAGGGTTGCTGCTATTCTGAATGAATAATAATAATAAAGCCTCCAATTTTTTAACTGAAAGAATATTATAGAGATAGCGTCATGTCAAAGAATTTTAACTGATATATGTTATGATTAAAATTCTCTAGAAACTGTATATTAATTTATAATTATTTATTAGTAAAGGTTAGAAAGAAAAAGAAAGAGATCACATGATCACCTGGCTGCCCTAATTTAAAGTCACTTTCATACTACCCCGTTTCAAAATCCAAGCAGCATGGCACAGTGGCTCAAGCAGCTGGCTGTGAGATGTCAGTATATGCCAAGCATTAAACACACTAGAGAAGGGAGAAAAAATGATGAGTGTCCAATAAGAGAGAGCAAGTTTCCTGTGTCTCTCTCTTATATAGCCAGTTTTTGCCACTCTTCCTGGGATTCTCTTGTTGGACAGGCTTAACTTCAGTCAGGTCCAACTCCTGACTTTGTGCCATGCAACCTGTCACACAGAGACTTCTGCTAGCCCCCTTCCATAGACTAGGATGCCAACACAAAACATTGTCAGAGGATGGGGCTGATATTGATCAAAAATAGATTTTCAAATGGAATAAAGGAGTCTAATTTATATTAAATTCACACAGTGAGAAAATAGAAATAGAGAGAATTCTACATTATCTGACTGTATCCAGCATAGTATTATTTAGAAGCAGAATGGCATCCAGTGCAGTAGTGTCAGGAAGAGACTGTAAGTCCATCAGATAACAGATAAGCAGTTACAAGGTAGATGATTCATGGATGCATTATTAGCTCCTTTGCCTTCCAGAATATCACATTACAAGCACTTTTATCCTATAATGTAGAAGTTGCAAGGCTCTATATAATCCTAACTGTGGCTTCACAATATTTGAATTATTTCTTTCTGGCCACTTAAAGTATTTTCTCTTTGACCTAGGAACTTTGACCTTTGGCTATAATATTTATGGTAGTTTTATTTTATTTAGGAGGTGACTGGTGGATACTTTCAGTTTCTATTTTGCTCTCTTCAAATATGTTGGGGCAATTTGACTTGATGATTTCTTGTAATATGAGCTTCAGAAAATTAATTTTTTTATCTTGGCTTTCAGGTAGCCCAACCATTTTTAGATATCTCTCCTGATCTGTTTTCCATATCTTTTATTTTTCCAGTGAGGATTTTAGATTTTCTTCTATTTTTTCATTCTGTTGATTTTGTTTTATTGCTTCTTGATGTCTTATGGAGTCATTAGCTTTCACTTCCCCAATTGTAATTTTCATGGCCTTATTTTCTTCATTAAGCCTTTATGTCTCCTTTTCCATTTGGCCAATTCTAATTTTTAAGAAGTAATTTTCTTCCTTGGGTTTTTAGGCGTCCTTATTCCATTTGGCTAATTCTAATTTTTAGGGAGTTATTTTGTTCAGTATCTTTTTGTATAGTGTCTTTTTGCATATCTTTCACCAAGCTGTTGACTCTTCTATTTCTCTTATTTTTTCAAAATTTTTTGAGCTTCTTCAAGAGTTCTTTTTGGTCTTGATACTGTTTCCTACTTTCCTATGATGTTTTGCATTATCATTTCGGTATTGTTATCCTCTTCTGAGTTTGTATTTTAATCTTCCTCGTGACTAAAGTAATTTTCTGTGGTCAGGTTTTCTCTTTTCTCATTTCTCATTTTCCTAGCCCATTTCCTGACCCTTTCTATATGCTAGTTTTATGTCTACCTGTTTTTCTAGATGCCACTCCCCCTGCTGTCAGTTTCCACAGACATTTCTTGCCCTGAGTTACTTTTCCCTCTAAACCCAATGAGATTAGTCTTTTCTGCTGTCCTATGTTGTCAGAATTTTCTCTCTCTTTTTTTTTGGTTTGTTTGTTCTACCACTCTAGAATCAGTTTTGAGTTGGTCTTTTGTTTTTTGTTATTTGGAGAGCTGATTTTTTTTTGGAAGTGTATATGGGCAATCTCAAAATTTTCTCTACTTAATTCACCATTTTGATTCCCAGAAACAAAAGTCCCATTATGGTGATTTTTAAGAAGAGAAAGAAAAACAAAATTGTATCTAAAATGAAAAAGAAGTTACAATAATTAGGGATGAAATGAAGGAAAAATATCAGAAATTATTTTGTCTAATTAGCTAGAATAAATGTTTTATCTTAAATGAAGTAGATCAATATTTATAAAAATATTTCCTACCTGGGTAACATGTAAAAGGTAATTCTTGATTCTCTTTGAGTTCACACTTGTGAAAAGAGAATCCTTTGTTCACTTTGCCTAGTTGGAGGTAACACTTTGTTTGTAAAATAACTTTGAATCAAGACAAGCTTAAAACTAGGTCAATAATCTCAGTGGAAAAAATTAAGTGAGAAGGGAAGAGGCCTACAGTACTAGATCTCAATCTATGGTACAAAGCAGTAATTCCAAAAGAGATGATTTTTGTACTGCTTATAAAAAAATAGAGGTTAATCAGTAAATTGGATACACAACATACAGAAACAAAAGAACTTAGCATATTTTTCAAGAAACTAAAAAACCCTCAAATATTGTGTTAAGATGCCAGAATTCAACAACAACAAATAAAAACTACTGAAAAACTGAAAGTAGTCTGGTAGAAAGTAAGTACTTATCAAACACTTACACCTATGCCAAGATGAGTTCCAAGTATATATGCAGGTATATATATCCACACAATATATGTAAGGACATACATATTAATATGTACATATGTATATGTGAATATATATATATATATTACTATATTTTAAAATGAATGAATGAACAAGAACAAAAACAATTTTATAGCCATGGATAGGAGAAAAGTGAAAATGGATAATTTAATGAAAAAATGTTGGTTTTTTGGCAAACAAAACCAATGTAGTTAAAATTTAAATTTATTGGAACAAAAATCATTTACCAAGAGATGAATGGTGAAAGACCATGAACAGGAAGTTTTAAAAGAAAAAATACAAGTTTTTGACAGTCATATAAAAATGATAAAATTACAAGCAGAGAATTACAAAGTAAAACAACTATCTGGTTTATTTAACTTTAAATCACAACCATCAGAGAATAAAATATAGGAATAAAAGAAGAAATGATTGAAAGAGGAAGGAAGAAGGAAAGAGGGAAAAGAAGCTCCTTGAAACTTTTTAAAAATTATACTGAGAACAGAAGATCAATATGATGACATATGCCAATATCTTTTCTTTAAGAGGCTTGTGGTTCACTTGAATTTTAAAATTCTGAGACAGTAGGACTAATTGAATGTCTGAATTCTCTGGTCCCAGTATGGTGAGTGCCAAAGAGTGAAACATCACCAGAATGCCTATGGAAAGACAAACTGACTCAAGTTAGAAAAACAGAGCAGTAGTAGAACAGGCCCAAGAATGGTGGCTGCATTTCCAGTCTACATCAAATAGGAGATCTGTTCTCAAAGAAAGACAGAGACAGGCGGAAACAAAAAACAAAAAGAAAGTTAGTTTTAATCACAGACAAACAGTACAACTTTAATTTATTTTTTAAATGTTTTCCAAAGTTATTATCTCCCTCCTTCCTTCCCTCCCCTTTCCTGGAGCTGGCAAGCAATTCAATCTGGGTTATACATGTATTATCACGCAAAATATATTTCCAAATTAAGCAGGACAACACTAAAATTTGCAAATTATATTTATACATTTAAAAAGAAAATCTAGTTACACATAATAGAAATCTATAATTTCATGTACATATCTTTTTTTTCTTCCTATTCCATTGTGTATGTGGAAAGGTTCATTTTATGTTTGTTGAGAAGAAAAAAAATTTAAAACTAGTGTAAAAGATTAAAAAATATAATGATGAATATTTGATTGTTCTTTTAGTTAGATTTTAATATGGGTCTTCATCTGTAAGCCATCTGCTTTTTGATGAGGAACTCATAGAGAAATTCAGTGAATTAATGCCTAAACTTTTTTTTTATTCCATCTGCTGCCAAATAATTTTCCTATTGAATCTTCAAATAAGGCATGTCATGAATTGTTGTGGGTTCTTCATAAACCTCAAATCAAGTTAAGAGCTGAGAGAACTGAACCTTTTCAGAAATGAAGTGCTCATGCTTCTCATGAAGATCATTGCATTTGAACTTGGAAAACTCAAGACAGCTGTGCTTGGCTAAAAACGTAAGAAGTTCTTTTGCTCCTGTGGGTATATCATCCTACTAAATTATAAGGCAAGATCCTTCATCATTATGCTCAAATTCATGCTGTTAATTTGTGATGTCACATGAAAGTCTGTAGTCACTTCTCCATCATTGGAATAGTTCTGCTCAAGGTTAAATTATTGATTTAGAAGAATGCTGGTGGGGTAAATAGTGACTTTTTCTCTGTTGCTTGTCCTGTTCAATATATTATATGCCCACCCACAACTTCTCAGTTGGACATTTGCACCCTATCCTTCTAGGCTTATTTCATACTATTATCCCTTGGTCACAGAGCTCATATAGATTGGGGACAGGACTTGAGATAAGAGTGGTACATTGGAAAGAACTGTCAGAGTTGTCAGCTGTCAGAAAACCTGGATTGGAATTCCATTTCTGATTCTTATTACTTGTATGACCTCAGTCAAGTCACTTAATCTCCCTGGTACTAAATTTTGTAAATTGAGGTTAAATGATGCTTAGATGATCTCTGAGGTCCTTTCTTACAGAAGGTGGAATTTTAGTTGGGACTTAAAAGAATCCAGGGAAGGTAGAGGAAGAGCAGTCCAGGCATGAGGAACAACCAGAGACAATGCCTAAAATGTGGACATGTAGTGTTTCATTCATGAGTATGTGGTAGGGAATAATGTATCATAAGCCTGAAAAAAAATATGTGGTAGCAAAGAGGGCTTGGTTATGTAGGACTTTGAACACTAAACTGAGAATTTTAAATTTGATCTTGAAAGTAGTAAGGAACCACTGGAGTTTATGGAGCAAGGCAGGGGCATGTTTGGACCTATGTATTAGGAAAATCACATCAGTGGCTTAAACAAAAATGAATTGGGAGAGACTTGAGGCAGAAAGACACTTCTGTGAACTATTACAATAGCCTAGATATGAGGTGATGAGGTCCTGCACTAGGTGGTGACAGTGTCAGAGAGGGACATATTTATGAGATGTGGCAAAGTGAAATCAACATTCCTTGGCAACAGATTGTATATAGGGGATGAGAGATAGTGAAGAATCTTGGATGACTCCTAGGTTCCATGCCTAAAGAATGAGGAGAATGATATTATCCTCTCCAATAATAGGGAAAGAAAGAGGAGGGGAAGGTTTAGGGGAAAGGATAATTAGTTCCATTTTGGTTATATTGAATTTAAGATGTCTAGTGGATGTCTAGTCTGAAATACCTAAAACACATCTGGAGATATGAGATTGGAGATCAGAAGAGAATTTTGTGAACAGGTAGATTTGAGAATTATCAGTATAAATATAACTAAATCCATGGATCATCAAATAAACTAGTAAAAAAGTAGATGAAGATAGGACAGAGGACAAAACCCTGAGGGACACATTTAGTTAGGGAGAGAGAGAGAGAGAGGTGTGGAAGAACATCAGCAAAGGGAAAAGAGATGAGGACAATAGTTGGTAGCAATGGAAGGTCTAGTGAGTTTTTGTTGATTTAGGTAAAAGAGACATAGGCATGTTTGTAGGCACAAAGAATGAACCAGTAGACAGGGACATCAAAGGGGAGGCAATCTGTTGGAGGAAATGGCATGGAACAGGATTTCAGGTTATACACACCTTTGCACTAAAAGTACTGAATATCAAAGTGTACTCCAGTATACCAGTGAGTCTGTGATCTAACCTATCTGAATATCCCTTCCAGTGATGCAGATTTCAACCTATCCATGCTTTCTCATCTTGTGTGATGCTAATGCCATGCTATCTGATGAATTCTTCCTAAGAGGAACAACACAATGAATAAGAACCTTTTCTTGTACTCTTGGTACTATGCAGTTATCAGTCAAATGAGCAGGCTGTCTATTGGTTTTCCTTTACATTTGCTACATGACTTGGACATCTTAAGTTTTGATCACACATTTCTTGGATGACATCTGGAAAAACTAAAGTCACACTAGTCTTTTATGACTTGTAATACACATCTAGTTTGGCAA
The DNA here is from genome assembly GCF_016433145.1 of Gracilinanus agilis. NCBI lineage: Eukaryota > Metazoa > Chordata > Mammalia > Didelphimorphia > Didelphidae > Gracilinanus > Gracilinanus agilis. The sequence goes on along the minus strand of NC_058132.1, from coordinate 228,697,435 downwards.
AGAAATTTTAATTATATGTTAGGAAGCTGCCTATTTGGTACTGAATATTCTAGCCTTAGTATCTTGTTCATTTGAACAAAATTCATGGGACCTTTCTCATTTTACTGAAATCAGTCATTATACCAAGAGTCTTAGAGTTTGAAAGGTTAGAGCAAAAATTATTTTATTTATTTTTGACATTTAAAAATTATTATTTTATATCCATTTTCCAGTACCTCTTCTGAAAAAACATGAAAACATATTTATATTCCCCATCCTCTTAATGACAAGAGACAGAATGGTGGAAAGGATAGGAAGACAGTCTTATAGACAAGATGATTCAAGCTCAGGTAAAACCTTATAAACCCCTCAGTTTCCACAAACAAGTTTTCTGTGACTTGTCCATAAGTGTTTCATTGTGTGATATAATGAGGATCCCATTAATGGAGGGATTTTTGATTCTACTACTGGATTTTTCATTAATTATGGGGAGAGAAAAACTTTTTTGGTTGCATTAGAAATATCTTGGCACCCACCTATTGTCAACCTGATGTGATAGCGACTTGTTCCCCACCACCCATACCATTACAAAATCTGTAGGTTTGTGACTTTGAAGAAGTCTATCAATCCTCATTCGTTTTTTTGTCAAAGAAGTGTTAATCTCTCTAGAAAGAGCTGCTTTATATCTATGCTTTATATGTGTTTACATCTCACTATGTTCCCTTAATATTATGCAGATTTTTGTTAAGCTACATTACATATTCCTAATTTTCAGTGCCGTGCACTGAGATTTATATGTGAGACCAAATCTTTTTTAGTTTCCTATGCAGGATCATCATTCATGTTTCACTTGTTATGTTCATCATGACTCTGTCCTAGACTCTTCTAGTTCTTGATGATTTCATCTGCTCCCACATATTTAACTATCATATCTAAGCAGATGAATCCAAGAATTCAAACCTCTCTCCTGAGCTTCAATTTCCATTTTCAATCTTTTTCCATTTCCAAAAACTCTCAGCATATATGGGCTGACCTATATGAAATCATGAAAGCTGAAACAAGCAGAATCAAGAAAACATTATATACAGCAACAGAAGTATTGTTTGAGGAAAGACTTGTGTATGCCTACCTTCAGAGAAAGAACTGATAAATAGAAAGAAGTAAGACATTGTTTTATATATACATGTATCTTTTTGTCAAACTATGTCTTCTCTAGTGGGGGAAGGTGAGTGAGAGAGTGAGTTAACTGCATATTTTAATGTTAACAAAAAGAAATACAAATTTTAAAACAGTATTTCCAAAATGCTGCTTTTTTTCTTTTCCTTTTAAATCTACCACAATCTTCCTCATTTTCTTTTAAGGGCACCACTATTCATTCTTTCAGTGACATAGCTGATTTCAAAATCATCTTTGAATCATTGTTCTTATACCCCATTCCTATATGCAATCAGTTACCATGTTTTGTCAATTCTTCCTATACATCATCATTCTAATCAGTTCCTTTTCCCCACACATTCAGCTATCATCTGAGTTAAGCTCCTTATCATCTCTCATCTAGCATATTGCAATAGCATCCCCCTTAGAATTCTTGCAACTGATTCTTCTTTAATTTATCTCTCACTTCACTTCCAAACTGAAATTACTAAAGCCCAGATCTTTCCTTGTCACTCTTCTGATTAGGATGTATCAGTACTTCCCTATTGCATTTAGACTAAAATACCAGTTTTCTCTGGGTGGCTTTAAAAAATCATCCACATGCTGATTTCAGCTTAACTTTCTATGTTAATCATACAATATTCCCCTTCATGGTATGGTATATTCTGACCAAATTGGACAATTTTTTTTTCTGTATCTGGAGTCATTACCTGCTTCCACTTCTTAGCATAAACTGCCCTCCATACGAGAAACCTTTACCCAATTTACCTCAGCCTCTGAGAAACTCTAAATCCCTTGAAGACTTAAGTGCCACTTCCTTTATGAAGCCTACCTGGATTCCATCTTATTAGTTTCCTTGTGCATGAAATCGTGATGTAATTATGTATCTATATACTATGTATCTATGTATTTTTGTGTCTGTCTATCAATCTCTCTATCTATCTGTCATCTGTTTATTTTTTATCTGTGTTGGGAACATTCTAGGAGTGATTTTGTAAACCACTAGAGCAAGATGTAGCAGCACTGCTAGATATTGGTCTCTCATGTTTTGAAAAATGCAATTTTATTTATTTTTTTAGGGATGAATTCCTTCCTTCCTTCCTTTCCCTCCCTCATCCTTTGAGAAGGCAAGAAAAACAAAACCTATTCCATATATATGTATGTACTAACTATATCAAAGAAGGAAAAAAAGAAAGAGGAAAAAGAAAAGAAGGTAGGAAAGAAGAAAGAAAGAGAAAGCTATTAAGAAAGAAAATATACTTCAATCTGCACTTTGGGTTCTTCAGTTCTATATCTGAAGATGAACAGCATATTTCACCATGAATCCTTAAAATTCTGGTTGATAATTATATTGATAAGAGTTAGTAAGTATCAAAGTTGATTATCTTTATAATGTTGTTAATAGGTTGTTCTTTTAGCTGTAGTTCCTTCTCTTGGCATCAGTTCATACAAGTCTTTCCAAGTTTTGCTAAAATCATCTACTTCATCATTTTTTAAATCACAAGAGAATTGTGTCAGATTCATATACTATAACTTGTTCAACCATTCCTCAATTGATGGATATCAACAGGTAGTTTTCAGGAGCAGAAATGAAGCTATCAATATCTTTATGAACTACCCCCCCCCAACAATTCCCAATCATTAGTCATTAGAGAAATGAAAATTAAAACAACTTTGAAAATCTACCTCACACCAATCAGGTTGGTAAAGAAACAAATATTAGTTGGGCTTTAAGTAAACAGGCAGGATGGAATGCTATAGCTGTTGCTTTAAACATTCTGGAAAGCAATTTAGAACTATGCTGCATAAGTTACTAAATTGCTAATATCTTTATCTCAGCAATGTTGCTAGAGTCAAAGGAAAGAGGCAAAAGGCCTGTATGTACACAAATATTTGTAGTATATATTTGAGGATAAAAAACTAGAAACTCACCTACTGGGAAATGACTAAAAAAATCATGGTATATAAATAACAATGGAATATTACTATTATATAAGTAAAAGTGAAAAAGAAAAAAACTTCTATGAACTGATATATAGAGTTTGTTAAACTAGAATAAATTATATGATGACGATATAAAAACAACTTTGCAAGACTTTTGGAACTCTACTCAATCTAACGATAGACTGGAAGTCAAGAGAACTGAATATAAAGTTCTCCAACAATACACTTCCTTTCTGCCTGAAAAGTGATAAGCTTATAATGAAGGAAGAGACATGCATTTTCGGATATTGCCAATGTAGGAATTTATTTTATTTTATTATCTGTATTTTGCTAGTGTTTTATTTTTTATTTGTTTCTTTTCTTTTTTGGTTCAAGTGAGGTATAGAAAGATATGAGGAGAGAGATAATAAATATTTATAAAAATATTAAATGCTTTTAGCCCTGAGATAGGAAGGAAAGTAGAGGTGGAAAGGGAGGGAGAGAGACAGAAACAGAACCAGAGAGAAGGAAGGAGAAAGAGAGAAAGAAATAGAGAGTGAAAGAAAGGGAGAAAGAGAGAGCAAAAGAGAGAGAAAGAATGAATTAAGGAAATATTCTATTACAAGAACAGTCAATAAATCTCAGCCTCAATTTCTTCTTCCATAAAATAAAAGAGCTGAACTAGTTGAACTCTAAATCCTTCATTAAATTCAATGAGTTAGCAAAAGTTTATTATTTTGTTAGAATGACTGATACAAGTTATATGAAAGTGAAACTGTAATTTTTTTTTTAAATTGGTGCATCTTGAACCTTCAAAGGATACTGAAGACTGGATATAGTAGATTTTTTTTAAATGACAGCTCTCTATCTCTAGTCTCTGTCTCTCCCCCTTATCTACATCTTGATTTATATCTACATTTATCTATGTTTATAAATACATTTGATGCTGAAACTGATTTTACTTTTCAGGAGTTTGGATGTGCTTTTGAAAAATGTCTGAATCAAACCTGCACATTTTCACAAACTGCTAAAATGAGTTTTCATTTTCTAAACCTCAGGGTGCAGCTGTTTTCCATTTTCATGTAACATGTACAAACTTGCTTACAAGGCAGCTAAAATAGAATTGTGTTGACTCATAGGGAAAGATTTTCACATATTATTGTTTGCTTGAAAATAACCATTAAAATAAGGTCAGATTGGTCCTTTGGATAAGGTTGGGAGAGTTGGTGAAGTCCAGTGACTTATGTGGAGTTTTGAAGAAGCAGAGACTTTCCAAGAGTAGGGATTTGAAAATCTCAAGATTTAATCCCATTTAAAGAAAAATGATCTCCTGCTCTTTGAGATACTGAACAGTGTTGCTTAGAACAGTCTTTTTGGATTTGGAAGTATATTGCCATTTTTCCTTTTATTTCACCATGGCTTCAGAGTGTTGGCTATGTCTTGGCTATTCCACTCAGCCTATTATAGTGTCCGTTGAAATTAATAAACTAAATATGTCACTACTTTAGGAAAGTTTATTGCCTTCTTCATTTACTGATAAAAGTACATTTGGTGAACTTGTTTATTCATTATACATGCCAATTGGTGATCATATTAGATGGATAGTCAAGTTGTAACTATTTTACATTCTTCTGGGTTTACTCTTTTGATTTTGCTAATCTTTGAATTTGAAAATGGAGACTAAGTGTACAATGTCTGAATTCATTTATGAAACAGGAAAAAATAACATGATATACGTTCTGCTACTGCACTTGGAAAGTTTTAAAATGTTATAGTAGATTCCCTAGTGGTCACAAAACATTGAATATGACATTCCTAAAAATGGAATGTTGCTATGTTTTAGCTGGAAATAAAACACTTATTAGATTATTATTTATTCATGTTTAATTAATGCTTTAAAGTTTGTGAAATACTTTCCTTATGTAACTCAATGAGGTAGATGATGCAAGTATTTTGTTTCCTGTTTTTAAAAAATGAAGGTTCAAATATAGGAACAGAAGGACCTTTCCTAAAAACAATAAACAGTATATACCTAAAACCATCAACAAGCATCATATGCAATGGGGATAAATTAGAAGCCTTCCCAATAAGATCAGGAGTGAAACAAGGATGCCCATTATCTCCTCTATTATTTAACATTGTACTAGAAACACTAGCAGTAGCAATTAGAGAAGAAAAAGAAATTGACGGCATTAAAATAGGCAATGAGGAGACTAAGTTATCACTCTGCAGATGATATGATGGTCTACTTAAAAAATCCTAGAGAATCAACTAAGAAGCTTGTAGAAATAATCAACAACTTTAGCAAAGTGGCAGGATACAAAATAAATGCACATAAATCATCAGCATTTCTATACATTTCCAACACACTAGAGCAGCAAGAAGTAGAAAGAGAAACACCATTTAAAATCACCCTAGACAATATAAAATACTTAGGAATCTACCTACCAAAACAAACACAGCAATTATATGAAAACAACTACAAAACACTTTCCAAACAAATAAAACTGGATCTAAACAATTGGAAAGCCATTGATTGCTCATGGGTAGGATGAGCTAACATAATAAAAATGACCATTCTACCCAAATTAATTTACCTATTTAGCTCCATAGCTATCAAACTACCAAAAAACTTTTTCACTGAATTAGGAAAAACTATAACAAAATTCATTTGAATAACAGAAGATCAAGAATATCAAGGGAAATAATGAAAAAAAATGTGAAGGAAGGGGACCTAGCAGATATTAAACTATATTATAAAGCAGCTGTCATCAAAACAGTATGGTACTGGCTAAGAGACAGAAGGTAGGATCAGTGGAATAGACTTGGGGTAAGTGACATCAGCAAGACAGTATATGATAAACCCAAAGAGCCCAATTTTTGGGACAAAAATCCACTATTTGACAAAAACTGTTGGGAAATTTGGAAAACAATATGGGAGAGATTAGGTTTAGATCAACATCTCACACCCTACACTAAGATAAATTCAGAATGGGTGAATGACTTGAATATAAAGAGGAGAAGTATAAATAAGTTAAGTGAACACAGAATAGTATACTTGTCAGATCTCTGGGAAAGGAAAGATTTTAAAACCAAGCAAGACTTAGAGAAAATTACAAAATGTAAAATAAATTATTTTGATTATATAAAACTAAAAAGCTTTTGTACAAACCAAAACAATGTAGCCAAGATCAAAAGGGAAACAACAAATTGGGAAAAAAAAATCTTTATAATAAAAACCTCTGACAAGGGTCTAATTACTCAAATATATAAGGAGTTAAATCAATTGTATAAAAAAATCAAGCCATTCCCCAATTGAGAAATGGGCAAGAGACATGAATAGACAATTTTCAGGTAAAGAAATCAAAACTATCAATAAGCACATAAGAAAGTGTTCTAAATCTCTAATAATTACAGAAATGCAAATCAAAACAACTCTGAGGTACCACCTCACACCTAGCAGATTGGCTAAAATGAAAGAAGGGGAGAGTAATAAATGCTGGAGGGGATGTGACCAAATTGGAACATTAATGCATTGCTGGTGGAGCTGTGAACTGATCCAGCCATTCTGGATGGCAATTTGGAACTATGCTCAAAGGGCTATAAAAGACTGCCTGCCCTTTGATCCAGCCATACCATTGTTAGGTTTGTACCCCAAAGAGATCATAGATAAATAGACTTGCACAAAAATATTTATAGCTGAGCTTTTTGTAGTGGCAAAAAACTGGAAAATGAGGGCATGTCCTTCAATTGGGGAATGGCTGAACAAATTGTGGTATATGTTGGTGTTGGAATACTATTGTGCTAAAAGGAATAATAAACTGGAGGAATTCCATGTGAATTGGAAAGACCTCCAGGAATTGATGCAGAGTGAAAGTAGCAGAGCCAGAAGAACACTGTACACAGAGACTGGTATACTGTGGTAAAATCGAATATAATGGACTTCTGTACCAGCAGTAATGCAATGACACAGGACAGCTCTGAGGGATTTATGGAAAAGAACGCTACCCACATTCAGAGGAAGGACTGCAGGAGAGGAAACAGAAAAAAATCAACTGCTTGAATACATGGGTTGATGAGGACATGATTGGGGATCAAAAGTACCACACCAATGCAAGTATCAAAAATTTGGAAATAGGGCTTGATTAATGACACATGTTAAAACCAGTGGAAATGCATAATGGCCAGGGGAGGGGGGGAGGTTGGGGGTGAAGGGGAAAGTAAGAGCATAATTATGTAACCATGTTAACTTTTCTAAAATATAAATATGAATAAATGTTTAAAAAAAGACAAAAAAGAAGGTTCATCTCAAGTAGTTCATTCATGGTATTATAGATAGCAATGTTGGAAGTAAGATTTGATTTTCATGTCTTTCATCTCAAAACAGTATTTGTTTTACTCTTATATGGGTTTTGTTTGTATTTTGTGGAAGGGAGGTAAAGATATGAATTTTTAATTGCATTAGGATACCATGAATTGATGATAACTATTAGCATATGAAACTATTAACTATTCTGGGCCCCTGCTGTTGGGGTAGGGAGAGAGATATAAAACATTTTCATTCACTCAAGGGTAGTGATGGCTTTCATTTAGGCACTACTTCCATTTTAAATGAACAAATCAACATTAACAGAGAAAAATAAGCATACATATAAGCAATGGTGTATTTTTTTCCCCTGATTCAAATTTTAGCCAGGATTCAGTCTTTAGCCATCATGTTGTTACTATGCTTATAAGCCATCATAATAAAGTCATTGGAATATCAGAAGGAGGCAAATGTGAAGGTATCTAGTTTTAGTCCTATGGGTGACTGACTAGCTAGAAGATTTATCTGTAGGCCAGCTTTTAGGGCAACAATTACCACTACAGTGGGAATCTCTCTAGGAAAAAAACAACCTTATCTGTGGTCTACTTATTTCCAACAATAAAGCCAAGTTCTAGTAAAACAGTAAAATGTGATTATTCCCTTGGAATTATAACAGAATTTGACCTGTGCCATTGTTAAGGAATTTTTTTTTGGTTAATATGTTTTTCTCTTGAAGTTATTTATAGCCCAAGTTGAATAAACCCTTTATGTTTTAAGGGCAAAGAAAAAACTAAATAGTAGTATAGTTTTCTTTCTGTCTTCACTATTAAAATTCCTCCAATGAGAAAAGTGTCTCAGTTACCTATGTACGTCACCTATCACCAATGCATTATGTTCTAAACATTTTGATGATCAAAATAAGGAGGAAATCTCAAAAGAATTTCCCTTATGCTATTCCTTTGGCCCTCTATTAACAAGTCTCTTCTGTCAATAAAAACTTGGGACTGGCAAAAACTCTGTAGGAAGCCTTCTGTAGTTGCCAGCACCCATGGAACTGTATTCTGTGGGTGAACTAAGAAATCTCCCTTTTCCCATCATTCTCTACCTTATCTTTTCCCCAGTTTGCCACTGTTCATACTTCAGCAATAATTAGGCCCTGGCCTCCAACAGCTGCAGAACTTCTGGAGTCCTGGACTATACCCAGAGGATGTAGAATTCCATTGTCCACCCTCCTGGCAAACAGATGCATAGTTCCATCATTCTATTACCTCCCACATGTGTACCATCAACTTTTGCTTTAGAATGAGCACATCAGGGTAAAGAATAGAAAATAAGTATTCTACTAGAATCCTTTCTTATTCAAAAGCAAATCTTTCATTAGGAGGAATGATGTTTTAGTTGAAGAGGAATTATTTTAAAAACATAGACAATTAAATATGGTGATGTATACTTATTTAAACATACATATGCACACATATGTGTATGCACATACATGTGTGTATATGTAAAGAAACGTTATATTCTTTCCTTCAGGCATGGGACCTCCACTTATGTAACTTGTGATATTGCTTGTCTCTCCTCTTGTGTGTGTTTTCCTCAAAAAAAAAGCAAGTTCAGGCCCTGGGTTTCATAATTCTTGTCAAGAGTGTCTCTTCTAACCCAGTAGAACAACATCTACTCAGGAACACATAATGTTAAGATTAAAATTAATATTCAAATATTTTAAGTATTATATTATAAAGATTTATTAATAATAACTTGAAGAAAAAAGAAAATAAAAAAAGCTAGAGTAAAGAGGGTGCTAACCCAGCCACACATGCAGGAAAAGAGAGAGAGGGTGGGCATACCACAAACTTATAAACAATAGGTTAAAATGCAAGGGTGAGGATGCAGGGAAAGGAATGTTGGGACATGAAGTCCAAGGGTCCAAGGTTTCCACTTATACAATAACTAGTATCAGAGGCAAAATTAGCACCGAGATCTTCCCAACATGATAGCAACATGTTAGGAGGGGGGAAAAAATAATCATTTGTGTTAGTGTTTGTGCTCCTTCCACTAGAACAGACCATCATTTCTCTTTCCATGAGTGGTATGCATAGTGTTGATGGAAAGTGTGAATTCAGGCTTAGAGTACAATGTTAACGAGATAAAAGGAGTATGTATGGCAAAGTGGTGATTTTTAATTCCTGGTACTATTATCTTTTCATAAATGCATAGCTGGAACCCTTCTTCACCTTTAGGAGTCCTGCTCCTTGAAGCTACTATCCACCTCCACCTTCTATCCCTTAGGCAATTTTCTCTGTACCCTTCTATCTTTGATATACTTCTCTGTTCCCAGCTACAGGTATTGTTTCCTTCTATTGGTCCTGTCTTTCCAAAGACATGGCTATTAATGGAGAAGTGGTGGGGAAGGAAAGAAAACCCCATCTTCTTCAAACTCTGCCTCCTGGAATTATTTTCCCTCATGGTCCTACTTCCTTCATCTCTAGCCCTAACTCCCAAAATAATAAGCTGCCAAATTTGGAGTCTTCCACCATTGATCTGGCCCCTTCTGAAATGGCTCATTCTTTTTATACACAGACCAATGGGTCTAATTTTTATATTGTTTCCTTGCTTTTCTCAACTAATCACAGGATATTTTCTGTATGGTAGAAGCCTAACTTTTCCCCAACAGTCTTTAAAGTTTTATTGTGCTTTCAAATTTATTAAGGGATTATTTACACGTTGTGTTGTGGCTGTGGGAAAATTCCTTACAACTTCCTTACCTGCTTTGTGAATTGCTGTCTGAAACTTCTGAGAGATGGATAGATTCTGTGATTCAAAGAAGGTCTTTGCACCTCATAAAGGAGATTACTAAAATTTCATCATGCCCTTACAAACATCACATTAATAAAGTTGGGATGGGACTTCTTATATGTTAAGGTAGGTGTGTGTGTGTGTGTGTGTGTGTGTGTGTGTGTGTGTGTGTGTGTGCGCGAGGCAGCCCACTGAAGAAGAAACAACACTAAGCTTGGAGTCATAAAGTCCCAGTTTCAGATCCCATCTTTGATACTGTACAAACCTGAGAGAGTCACTTAAATTCTATGTTTCTCAGCCAGCTTCCTAGGATTTATGCTCTCTTTGCCATTCAAAGTCCTTTATAATCTAATCTCCTTCTAGCTTTCCAGTTTCTCCAATGCATATTCTTTGATCCAGTGATACTGGTCTCCTACCTGTCCCATGAAACAGACACACTATTTCTTATCTCTGGGCATTTTCTCTGTCTTTCCCTAACACCTGGAATGATCTTCCTCTTCCACTCCAACTCCTGATCTCCTTGTCGTCCTTTAAGTCCTAACTAAAATCTTACCTCCTACTTGATGACTACTCAAACCCCACTTAATTTCAGTTCCCTCTCTCAGTAATTATTTATTTATCCTATATATATAGATTTCTTTGTTTATATTTGTTTTCATGTTGTCTCCCCATTAGAGCATGTCTGCCCATTGAGGGCAGAGACTTTATCTTTTGCCACTTTTTGTATTGTGAGCACTTAACACTGTGCCTGGCACATAGTAGGAGTTTAGTACATATTTATTGGATTGAACTTAGGAGAGGCAGTTTGACTTAGGAGACATAACACTGTTCTTGGAATTAAAATATGTGTTCAGATTCTAACACTGCTATTTATACCTTGAGACTAGATGGTTTTCTCTCTCTGCATCTAAATTTCCTCAGCTGTAAAATAAAGAAAAGAGTTTGGAATATATGATTTCTAAGATCCCTTTTAGCTCTACATCAATAATCTTATGATATTTAAAGTCACAAATAAGTTGTGATCTGCATCCACAGAGAGAGTGGCTACACTAGAAATTCAACATACTTTTTCCCGCATTAGAAAAAAACAGTTTATAACTTAGTAGATAATTCTAGTGAGTGGCCCAACATGTAACAAAGCTAAATGGCTTGTCCAAGGTTGCTTAGCTAATATCAAGGCAAGATGTGAAGACAAGACTTCCTTTCACCAAGTATTCTCTCCATAACAGCTTCTACATTAAGTTTATTCATTTATTACTACATACGGCATGCATTTATATCATATGCATGATACTCTTGTTGTTGAGTTGCTTTTCAGTTGTGTTCAACTCTTCAGGACCCCATTTGAGGTTTTCTTGGCAAAGATACTAGATTGGTTTGCCATTTCTTTCTACAGTACATTTTTAAGATAAGGAAAGAATAAGCAAACAAGGTTAAGTGACTTTCCCAGAGTCACATAGCTAGTCAGTGTCTGAAGCCAGATTTGAACTCAGAAAGATGAGTCTTTCTGACTCTAAGCCCAGCACTTTAGCTGCATGAATGATATATGATATATTAAATTATAAATTTAGTTGCATGAATTAAATTATTATATATCAAATCATAAATTATTTAACCTTTGTTGTGAAGTGGCATGGTACATTGGAAAGGAGATTAGATATGAACTTGCTTTTGAATCACCCTTGCCACTTATTTTTTTGGCCCTTGACAAATCATTCTAAGCCTCAGTTCTTTCATTGTAAAATGAGGGGGTTGGATCAAGTGGTCCCTTTTAGCTCTAAATCGATGATCTTATGATCCTTACAAGTTTAGACCCTACCTTCTGATCTAATGTGTAAGAAAAAAACCTACTAATCAGAATAATCAGAAACAAAATGGAACTTGAAAGTCTAGATTGCTGTGCTGGGAATAAGGTCAAATGTCTTACATAGGAAACAGGCAAGAGGAATCTTCCACAGCTAACATTCAAAGGATGATGAATAAAATCATTAAAAAAACACATGAATCACAAAAGGGCTCTACTTAATTTGGCCATGTGGCATATTGGCAAAACTTCTAGATGTTTTGCTGCCCAAATACAATCATTTTTGATAACCTGCTGGTATGATAAAGAGAGAACATAATGTTTAACAGAATAAAAGGTTTTGGAAACCTTTATAATCTGATTGCTCTTTAGCTCTTAAAGTATTATCTACCTTATTTCTGAATAGCACCAGATAGAAAACCAAAGGAAAAACTCTGAGTTGATTTCAGTCAGTTGGGGGAGAGGGTGTATGATAGGGTCAGGGTGCTGGTAATGACTTTGCCTTACACCTTTGCTACTTAGGAAAGGACCAAAGAGAGACATATAGAATTTCCTAGAACCTCCCACAAATTTCTCAACCTATTTTCACATTTCTCTCTTAGTTTTAACCTTTAAAAAAATATGTGACCCTTTAAAACTGCCAAATTAACCATTTTTAAAAAGTTTGAGTAGTTTATTTTCCAGTTGGATTCCCAGACATATGAATCATCAGAAAAGAGCCTATTGCATGGAGAATTTCTGGGAGTGGACAGAGTTGCTAAAGTTTGGTTAAAATATTGGGTCAGTCACAGTCTAACTTTCAGAAAAGGAAGCTAGGGAGGATTTTATTGTAAGAAGTATTTGAAAAGCTGTGATGAAAATGTAAAGATTAAAAAGCAGGAAGAATCAGTTGTCCACAGAACCCTGGGAAAAATTTATATACGAAAGTCAAGCAGGTACATGTTTTTTTTTCTTTATGGCTATTGAGGTCATTTAGAAATGACTAGTGGTACATATAAGTCCTTGATAATTACAACGACAGACATGACCTCAATAGAAAAAATAAGCAGGAAAGCAAAGTGATTTTTCCCTGTAGCTCTACTTTACCCCTCAAGAGTTAAAAAAAAATAAAGGTGGTCCTTTTAAATAAAAACATAGTATTAGCAATGAAGAGTAAAAAGTACTTGTCTCACTAAGCAGATCTAGGACCTCAGATGTCAATGCAAACAGATCAATTTCTGTGCAGAAATAAGCAGAGTCAACAAAAATGATGGCAAGATTATATGGAATCAATTTATACCTGGCATAGAAACTGAGAGGATAACATTTCTTGTGCAAAATTTTTTCCATATTGGTTCCAGCGATTTATGTGTCATTAGTAACATCTGTGACAAAAACATCAGTTAAAGCAAACCAGGAAAAAGAAAGAGAGAAAAAAAGCCATCTTGGCTAACCTATTTTATTACTTCATCTCCAGGGTTTGCCCTATGCTGTTTTCCAGTAACATGAAGTAAGAAAGGGAGCTGGCCTAGGACCCAGTACATGAAAAATGTTCATGCTTTGTCTGTAACTTGGGAGTTTACTACAGCCATTCAGGTACTGCATGCTTAGCAGGAAGGAAGGTGATTTATTGGGTGACTTCCTGGGTAAAAGCAGGTTGATTAAATAAAACTATGATTTGCTGGTCTAGTTTAGTCTACCTAGAATTATTTGCAAATGCTAAATATGTGGCAAGAGGTTTTCCTGCCCATCAGATGGGAAGGATATCTAATTACAACTTAATTCATTCCATCAAAATAAGAGTTTCATGACTGTAACATTAGCTATGGAGTTGAACATTTATAAAAATTCAAGGGAAATGGGGGAGAGCCAAGCTTCCCCCCCCCATTTTGGGCCAAATTAGCCCTTAATTGTTGACATCCAGTGTGAATGTGGGCTAGTAGTCCACATTTTGCCAAAAAAACAAACGAACAAACAAAACCAAAAAAAAACCCTATTACTTCTGCCTTGGAATTGATACTTAATATAGGCTCTAAGAAGTTAAGGGTTTAAAAAAATATTATTTCAGACTTGACCTCTTTACAGTACTAATACTTATGCTTCAAGAAATTTTTTCAAGACTTTCCAAGGAAGGCCACCAGATAGCATTTTCAACATCTTGAATCAATAAGACAATAAGTTTTAATGTGCAATGAGACTAAGAAAGTGCATTATTAACTGACTTCCCCATTTCAGCTTCTTGGGCCTAATGATGCAAACCTGTTGAATGCAAACAGTTGTCATAACTGTTTGAGAAAATCGACTTTTTTTTAAACATCTCCTAAAAATAGTGTCTACCAGCATAGATTAGGGGGCAGCAGTGGTAACCATAAAATAGTTAAGAGCTATGAATGGCTCTCTGTCACTCATCATATGTGAGAAACATTTCTTCACTTGGTTACACTGCAGTTAAAAGGGAAATACAGGAAGGAGGAAAAGAGGGGGCTAGTGGGGCAGCAGATAGAGCGCTGGGCCTAAGGTCAAGAAGACTTGTATTTCTGAGTTCAAATCTGGCTTCAGACACTGTCATCAAATCATGTAACCCTGTTTACCTCAGTTTCCTTATCTGTAAAATGAGCCAGAGAAGGAAATATCAAACCACTCTAGTATCTATGCCAAGAAAACCCCAAATGGAGTCACAAAGAGATGTACATGACTGAAATGACTGAGAAACAGTGAAAAGGAGGAAAAATATTCTTCTGTATGCTTAAGGGAGAGAGGTTACCCACCATCCACTCATCATTACTCATTCATTGTTGGATAGCATGAGAGAAATTGCAAACCTCCCCAACACATGTACGTAGGTACATATGGATATGTGTTCACCCAATTCTTTCACTTACAAGATTCTTCAGTTTGAATGTAATCTTTTAAAGACTTTAGAGAATTGTATACTAATATCTTAGTTAGCTATGGACTGAAGAAAAGAGATAGGGAACTCTATTCTTTTGGCATCTTATAATTTTGTTAGTGGGAGACAAAAATTGTATCTGATGTATTAGTCTACTTCACAAAATAGAAGATGATCAATTTTCTTCCTTTTGTCTATGGAGAGAAATAGCAGGTGGAGGTGGGGCAGGGAAGGGTCTAGTTATTTTACACTTCTGCTCACAAAGCTCAAATGCACAGAAATATAGTGTTACATATTAAAATGAGATCTATTTGGTACATGTCCTGATTTGATTAAAAACTCTGTGAGGGCAGTGGTGGAATTCCAAATTTTCTATTTCTTCAACTACCTAACAATACCCTGTATGCAGAAGGAACTGAATAAATGGATATTTAATAAAAGGATGTGTTTTGGTATTTGGTCTATTGATAAGAATTTTGTTTTTTCTATCTGTCATATACGACTCAAATCTCATGAGAATTGAAGTCTTAAACAGGCTCCATTTCCAACAAATCCTTAAAATCCTAATATGAAAACAATGTTTTCAAGGTGAAGAAGCCATCACTATCATCAGAAAAAAAACTATAGTGGGAGTATTATAATCCTAAATAACTATCAGGACTGGCACAGTACAACCTGACTAACTTGAAACAGATTGCAGATCTTGCCAAGATTACCATACATGCCAAGAATATTAAACTATGAGAAATTTGCTAATGCTGTGCCTAGTTGAAAATTATCTTGAAGTTTTCTCTCAATAGGAACAAAATTATCTCTTGTTCAACAAATAATACTTAACCGACCTATATTCTATAATTAAAGACATTCCATTGACATTCTAAACATGCAATCAAAATGCCATGCTGGTTAGAAGTAAAATAAAGATAAATGTTGATATTTAATCTATTGTATTGTGAAGAACATTGGTTTTTGTCTATTGTTTATTAATATTGTGAAGCTTATCCATTTTCTTTCTTTGGAATACTGATTAATAATGATTGTCAGTCTTAGAGGAAATGGTGGAAAAAATCTTAGCTGCTTAGATCCAGACATCTGAAAGGACAATTATAATAAATTGGATCCAAGTTTTGACTTACATATGTTTAGAATTGTAGTTTTTAACATCTACAAATTGAAATAGCATCTTCCACAAGCTTTGCCCTCTGAGTAATGCCTATGTACTACCCCTGTGTTTTAAATTTGCTTATAGAGAATGGTTTCAGTTAGTAAACTTGTCTTTTAGGAGAAAATTTACAGTGAACAATGCATATGAAATATATATATATATATATATACATACATACATATATATATACACACACACACACACACACACATATATATATACACACAACAACCTTCTTTAAACAATTTCTGTAACATAATTTTTAAAATAATATGCTTGAATATTGATCTGGATACACTAAAACTGTATCTTGTTCTTTGCTGGGAAAAAATTAGACTATCCCAGAACTTACGAAAGTAATTTTTTTATACTCTTCTTCATTCTGTAATAGGTAAAGAATGAGAGAAGATATAAGTTATTCAGGCTATATTTGTGTGGTAATAATTTCTATTCCAATTGTCCAGAAATAAAGCAAAGCCATGGTATGTAAAGGCAATATATGACATGGAAATTTCATCTCCCTTCAAGCAGCCACCTCTCCATGACTATGTCAGAAGATTTATATACCATGCTTGGGAAAAAATCCTTTGGAAGGGACTTATTCAACTACAGGGTTAAGCTCATAAAGGTTTTTGTTGTTTATCTTTTTTCTTGAAAAGGAATGTTTATAATTGGTGTTTATAAAGTAGTTTAAATTTTGTAAAGTACTTTAACTCCATTATCTCATTAAATCCTCATAGAATTTATATCTTTAAAGAAGCCTCAAGTTATCTAATTCAATCCATAAAAAAAAATAACCCATAAAAGATATTAGGCAAGAATATAAGATCCAATACTACTTCCACTTCTTTTCCCTCTATTTCATAGGAAGTAATGGGGAGAGCTGCCATGAGCTTAGTGTTGTTTTCTTTTTCTTAATATAAAGCTTCAAGCCAGCTTTTATACTCTCCTTTTCCACCCTTATCAAGAGGTTTCTTAATTCTTCTTTGCTTTCTGCCCTCAAAGTGTCTTTCTGAGGTTGTTGATATTTTTTCCTGCAACCTAAATTCCAGATTTGAATTCATCCCCCTTGATATTTTACATGATGTATTCTGCATGTAAGTTAAGTAAATGTGATGACTATATATATATAGCCTTGTCATACTCTTTCAGTTGTTCCATGTTTGGTTTTTACTCTTGCTTCTTGATCAGTATACAGGTTTCTTATGAGACAGATAAAATGATCTATACTCCTCTTTCTTTGAAGACTTGACAGGTTTTGTTGTAACCCACAAAAGGCTTTAGCCTAGTCAATAAAGCAGAAATAATTGCACATGTTTTTTTTTTCTTGGAATTCCCTTGGTTTATCCACAATCCAGCAAATATTGACAATTTGGTCTCTAATTCCTCTGCCTCTTTGAAAAAAAGTATGTTCTTCAAATAATTCTCAGTACACATATTGCTTAAATTTAGCTCACAGAATCTTAAGAATAACCTTGTAGGTTTGTGAAATGAACTTAATATTTTGATAATTTGAACAATCTGTGGTATTGCCCTTGTGGAAAATTAATATTGAATTGGAATATTTTTGTGACACAATTTGCTCTTTAACAAACCCCTGAAAAATCATTTGATTCTAAATTTAGACTACAGTTTCTCCCCCAGGCTATGGACCTGGATTAGGTCTCCATTCTTTTGTGTGGATTTTAGAAGGATAATAAGATTTGGGGGAACTGTCCCCTAGCTTCCCAAATATTACTGCTTCCTAAGTCACCTTGTGTCAATTTTGTTTAAAATATCTATATATTATCACTTGTGATAGGATGTAAGCTTCTTGAGGTCAATAATCATTGTTTCATCTTTATCTTTGCTTTTCCAAGTCCTAGCACTTAATAATGTCCTTTGGTTGATTCCCTCATATTATAGAAATATAATATAAGTTTTTAAAAATTATTATAAATGGCAAGTTTATCAAATTTTCAGATGACACAGATCTAAGAGGCATAGGTGACAAGAGGTAGGCAGATAGAGCACTGAATATGGTATTAGGAAAATCTGAGTCCAAACAAGGCTGATGTTATTTAAGACCATTTTCCTCAGTTTCCTCAACTGTAAAATGGAGTTAATCACACTGACCTCTCAAGGCTTATTATGAAGATCAAATGAGATAATATTTGGAAAGTGCTTAGTAAAACGCCTGGGCACACTGTAGGAGTTCTAGAAATGCTACAACTATTATTGGTGACTGAATCAGAATTCAAAACAATTTAGGCTGAATTTAATAAGGTTAATTTGGTTTAAAATTATGATCATAAGTTCAAGATGGAAAATGAATGATTAGAAAACACTTAGTAAAGATTGAATATATAACAATCAAGTGTGATATGGAAGGACTTCACAGAACTATATTGAGTGAATCCATTACAAATTTGTTGTTGTTGGTTAGTTGCGTTCAGTCATATCCAACTCTTTATGACCCCATGTGGAGTTTTCTTGGCAAATATATTGGAGCAGTTTGTCATTTTCTTCTCTAGTTCATTTTATAGATGAGGAAACTGAGGCAACAGGGTTAAGTGACTTGTCACACAACTAGTAAGTGTGTGAGATCAGTTTTGAACTAATGAAGGTGAGTCTTCCTAACTGCAGACCTAGCACTCACTATCTACTCCATCACCTAACAGCCCAAATTTGTTATCTAATCCTAATGGGCTTTCTCTGATATAATCCTTTTATTATTTCCTAATTGTCTTACTCTCAGCAAAGGATCATCAAACCTTCTCAAGAACCTTATTCCACCTCACACTATTCTCTCTTTTAGTAGATCCTGTCTCCTAATTTACCAAGATGACTGTGGATATCCATTATAAAATAATAGTTCACTGGATAGTTGAAGTGATATAAAGACAAGATCTTGGAAGAGGTGTGTTGGCATACCTAGGCTCTTTTCCTTTCCCTCAGGTCAGATGTAATGATTGCCCTGGGCCTTTCCCCATAGGCACAGTGAAAACATTTAGAAGTGTAAGAAGTTTAAAATTGTTTGAAAGATAATAAAGTAAGTGTGCATAGCTTTTTATAGGAATTCAGATGTGAAAAGGAGGGGAGATGAAGGATGATAACATATGTGACATAGTCAAAAATATTTTTTTTGGAAGGCAATGTCTGTAGATACTGTAGGCAGTAATTGTCAACAGCTGGGAAGAAATCAGTAGATAAAGAAGAACTGAAGATGGCAGAGGGCCTATTGACTAAAATGAGAAGTGCTCAGAGGAGGCAGGAAGGTATAGAAGCAAAGGGTTGGAAGTTTAGGGGTTGACCTTGTCAAGGAGATTTATCTTTCCTCAGAAACCAGAGCAAAGATAGAGAGACTGAACAGTGATAAAAAAAAAAACAAACAAGTTTTGCAGCTTGGAATCAGGAAGAAAAATAATGACTAACAATAATAGTTTATATTTATATAAGGAGTACTATGTGCCAGGCATTTCACTAAGTGCTTTACAGTTATTATCTTCACAACAATTTGATCTTCAGAATAATCTTGGGATGTAGGTGCTATTATTATCCCCTTTTACAATTGAGGAAACTAAAGCTAAAATACTAAATGATTTTTCCAAGGTCCTACATCTAGTAAGGGTCCAAGATTAGATTCCAACTCAAATCTTCTGAATTCAGATTCAACATTATCTGCTAAGTCAACCAAGCAGTCTTTGATGAAAAAGAAAGGTAAAAATCAGTCCTTGACCCTAAGGAATTCACATTCTAAATGGGGAGAGACAACATACAAACATTTATATGTGTGTGTATATATATATGTAAATATATATACATATATATATATGTATATGTATATGCCATGTGTTTATACACATAAATATAAATTCTATAAATTAACCCTATATAAAATTGTATGCACATTTATAAATTTTCAATATAAATATGTTTAAACAAATCCTATATATAGGCTATACATATCAATCCTATATTTGTGTGTCAATCCTATATATGTCAAGCTCTGAAGTTCTACAACAAGAGGGCAATATAGACATTGAAAGGATCCATAGATCACCCTCTACACTAGACACTGAAAAGAAAACCCCCAGGAATATAATAGCCAAATTTAAGAGCTTCCAACTAAAAGAAAAATATTACAAGAAGCCAGAAAGAGACCATTCAGATATCAAGGAGCACCAATCAGGATCACACAGGATCTGTCAGCCTCCATGCTAAAAGACTGCAAGGCATGGAATATGATATTCAGAAAGGCAAGAGAACTGGATCTACAACCAAGGATCACCTACCCATCAAAACTGACTATATACTTCCAAGGGAAAGTTTGGGCATTCAACAAGAGAGAAGATTTCCAAGTATTTGCACAGAAAAGACCAGGACTAAATGGAAAGTTCGATATCCAACCAAAAAATCAAGAGAAACATGAAAAGGTAAATAAGAAACAGAGGGGAAAGAAAGAAAACTCTTATTTTTTTAAAATTTGCTTCTTTAAGAGCTTCAATAATATCTAATTATTTGTATTCCTATGTGGAGAAATGTTATGTGTAATTCTCTGTAGTGAACTCTATTTACTATTATAATATTCACTATTATAGTAATTAGAAGAGTTATTCCTATGGCGGGGTTGGAGTACTAAATGATCTAAAATAATATGAGGAGTGGGAAAGAGGAGGGGATGAACAGTAGAGGACACCAAGAGAAATTTGAATGAATAAGAAAAATAGGATATTCTATTATACATAAAAAGGGCATGGGAGGGGGAGGGAATGAATACTATTATAAGAAAGAGAGGAAGAGAGCATTAAGAAGTAATATTTAAACCTTACTCTCAGTTTAATTAACCCTGAGAGGGAAGAGTAGCTAAATCCATTGGGATATAAAACTATCTAACCCCACTGAGAAAGTCAGAAGGGATAAACCAAGGGGAGCAGGGCAGTGGGGAGATCAAAAAAAAGAGGGGAGAAGAAGGGAGAGGGAATTCACTATGCCTTAAAAATAAAAAGAGGGTAATAATAAGGGAAGGGGTAGAAACGTAAGTAAATCAAGGAAGGGGACAAGGGTTACTGGCTTAAAGCAAACCATTGGTTTAAAAGGAAATAGTGTAAGAAGAAGGGGTAGAATTAGGAGAGGTTACCAAAATGTTGGTGAATAAACAACTGATAATTATAACTCTAATTGTGAATGGGATGAACTCGCCCATAAAACAGAAGCAAATAGCAGAGTGGATTAGAAACCAAAATCCTACCATATGTTGTCTACAAGAAACACATGAGGCGGGTCAACATACACAGGTCTAAGGTAAAGGGCTTGAGCAAAATCTTTTGGGCTTCAAATGAGAAAAAGAAGGCAGGAGTGGCAATCATGATTTCTGACAAAGCCAAAGTAAAAATAGATATGATTTAAAAAGACAGGGAAGGTCATTACATCCTGATAAAAGGCAGTATAGACAATGAGGAAATAACAGTGCTCAATATGTATGCACCAAATGGCATAGCATCCAAATTTGTAAAGGAGAAACTGGCAGAGCTCAAGAAGGGAATAGATAGCAAAACCATTCTAGTGAGAGATCTAAATATTCCTCTTTCAGATATAGATAAATCAAACCAAAAAATAAATAAGAATGAGGTAAGAGAGGTGAATGAAGTCCTAGAAAAATTAGATTTAATTGATATCTGGAGAAAAATAAATAGGGACAAAAAGGAATACACCTTCTTTTCAGCTGCACATGGTACATTCACAAAGATTGACCATGTAATAGGGCATAGAAACATTGCAACAAATGCAAAAGAGCAGAAATAATAAATGTAACCTTCTCAGATCATAATACAATAAAAATAATAATTAGTAAGGGCACCTGGACAGGCAAATCAAAGACTAATTGGAAATTAAATAATATGATTCTCCAAAACCAGCTAGTCAAAGAGGAAATCATAGAAACAATCAACAATTTCATTGAAGAGAATGACAATGATGAGACATCCTACCAAACTCTATGGGATACACCTAAGGCAGTACTCAGGGGAAAATTTATATCCTTGAGTGCATATATTAACAAATTAGGGAGGGCAGAGATTAATGAATTGGGCATGCAACTTAAAAACTAGAAAGTGAACAAATTAAAAATCCCCAGATGAAAACTAAATTAGAAATACTAAAAATCAAGGGAGATATTAATAAAAGGAAAAATAAAAGAACTATTGAATTAATAAATAAGACTAGAAGCTGGTATTTTGAAAAAACAGATAAAATAGATGAAGTACTGGTCAATCTAATTAAAAAAAGGAAAGAAGAAAACCAAATTGACAGTATCAAAGATGAAAGGAGAGACCTCACCTCTAATGAAGAGGAAATTAAGGCAATCATTAAAAACTATTTCATACAATTATATGGCAATAAATATAGCAATCTAGGTGATATGGATGAATATTTACAAAAATATAAATTGCCTAGATTAACAGCAGAAGAAATAGAATACATAAATAATCCTATATCAGAAAAGGAAATTGAACAAGCCATCAAAGAACTCCCTAAGAAAAAATCACCAGGGCCTGATGGATTCACAAGTGAATTCTATCAGACATTCAAAGAACAACTAATCCCAATACTGTACAAATTACTTGATATAGTAAGCAAAGAAGGAGTCCTACCAAATTCCTTTTATGACACAAATATGATACTGATTCCAAAGCCAGGTAGATCAAAAACAGAGAAAGAAAACTACAGACCAATCTCCCTAATAAACATAGATGCAAAAATCTTAAATAGAATACTAGCAAAGAGACACCAGCAAGTAATTAAGAAGATCATCCACCACGATCAGGTGGGATTTATACCAGGAATGCAAGGTTGGTTCAACATTAGGAAAACCATCCAAATAATTGAACATATTAACAGTCTAACAAACAAAAATCACATGATTATCTCAATAGATGCTGAAAAAGCCTTTGACAAAATATAGCACCCATTCCTATTGAAAACCCTGGAAAGTATAGGAATAGAAGGACCCTTCCTAAAAATAATAAACAGTATATACCTAAAACCATCAACAAGCAATATATGCAAAGGGGATAAATTAGAAGCCTCCCCAATAAGATCAGGAGTGAAACAAGGATGCCCATTATCACCTCTATTATTTAACATAGTACTAGAAACACTAACAGTAGCAATTGAAGAAGAAAAAAGAATTGAAGGTATCAAACTAGGCAATGAGGAGACTAAGCTATCATTTTTGCAGATTATATGATGGTCTACCTAAAAAATCCTAGAGGATCAACTAAGAAGCTCGTTGAAATAATGAACAACTTTAGCAAAGTTGCAGGATACAAAATAAATGCACATAAATCATCAGCATTTCTATGTATTTCCAACACATCACAGCAGCCAGAGGTAGAGAGAGAAACACCATTTAAAATCACCCTAGACAATATAAAATACTTAGGAACTTATCTACCAAAACAAACACAGGAATTATATGAACACAACTACAAAACACTTTCCAAACAATTAAAACTAGATCTAAACAATTGGAAAAATATTGATTGTTCATAGATAGGACGAGCTAAGATAATAAAAATTGCCATTCTATCCAAATTAATTTACCTATTTAGCTCCATAGCTATGAAACTATCAAAAAACTTTTTCACTGAATTAGAAAATAATATAACAAAGTTCATCTGGAATAACAAAAGATCAAGAATATCAAGGTAAATAATGAAAAAAAATATAAAGGAAGGTGGCCCAGCAGTACCAGATATTAAACTATACTATGAAGCAGTGGTCATCAAAATGGTATGGTACTGGCTAAGAGACAGAAGGGAGGATCAGTGGAATAGACTTGGGGTAAGTGTTGTCAGCAAGGAAGTGTATGATAAACCCAAAGAGCCAAACTTTTTGGACAAAAATCCACTATTTGACAAAAACTGCTGGGAAATTTGGAAAACAATATGGGTGAAATTAGGCTTAGATCAACATCTCATACCATACACCAAGATAAATTCAGAATGGGTGAATGACTTGAATATAAAGAGGGAAACTATAAATAAGTTAAGTGTACACAGAATGCTATACTTGTCATATCTCTGGGAAAGAAAACATTTTAAAACCAAGCAAGAGTTAGAGAAAATTACAAAATGTGAAATAAATGATTTTGATTATATCAAACTAAAAAGCTTTTGTACAAACAAAAACAATGCAGTCAAAATCAGAAGGGAAACAACAAATTGGGAAAAAATATTTATAACAAAAAACTCTGACAGGGGTCTAATTACTCAAATATACAAGGAGGTAAATCAATTGTATAAAAAATTATGCCATTCCCCAACTGATAATTGGGCAAGGGACATGAATAGGCAATTTTCAGATAAAAAAAATCAAAAGTATCAATAAGCACTTGAGAAAGTGTTCAAATCTCTAATAATTAGAGAAATGCAAATCAAAACAACTCTGAGGTATCACCTCACACCTAGCATATTGGCTAAAATGACAGAAGAGGAGAATAATGAATGTTGGAGGGGATGTGGCAAAATTGAGACATTAATGCATTGCTGGTGGAACTGCAAACTGATCCAACCATTCTGGATGGCAATTTGGAACTATGCTCAAAGGCTATAAAAGAATGCCTTCCCTTTCATCCAGCCATACCATTTTGGGGTTTTTACCCCAAAGAGATGTATAGATAAATAGATTTGTACAAAAATATTTATAACCGCACATTTTGTGGTGGCAAGAAACTGGAAAATGAGGGTATGTCGTCCAATTGGGGAATGGCTGAACAAATTGTGGTATATATTGGTGATGGAATACTATTGTGCTCAAAGGAATAATAAACTGGAGGAGTTCCATGTGAACTGGAAAGACCTCCAGGAATTGATGCAGAGTGAAAGGAGCAGATTCAGAAGAACCTTGTACACAGAGACTGATACACTGTGGTAAAATAGAATGTAATGGACTTCTCTACTAGCAGCAATGCAATGACCCAGGACAATTCTGAGGGATTTATGGAAAAGAACGCTACCTACATTCAGAGGAAGAACTTCAGGAGTGGAAACACAGAAGAAAAGCAACTGTTTGAACACATGGGTTGAGGCAGACATGATTGGGGATGTAGACTAGAAACTACCACACCAATGCAACTATCAACAATTTGGAAATAGCCCTTGATTGATGACACATTAAAATCAGTGGAAATGTGCTCTGGCTATGGGGGTGAAGGGGAAGTTGGGAGGTGAAGGGGAAAGTAAGAGCATGAATGATGGAACCATGTTAACTTTTCTAAAAAATAAATATTAAAAAAAATCCTATATATGTCAATCCTATATATCTATATATACATATATAAACTTTATATATCATATGTACATAATATATAAACCCCATATATAAATATATGTATATCTATTTATCAATCCTATAAAATCCTATAAAATATGCATATATAAATCCTACATACTATAAAACATATAGCACAGAGACATAATTAATTGGAGATAATAGAGGAAAGGTACTAGCATTAAGGGAGAATGGAAAGGACAGTTTGAACAAGTAATATTTTAGCTGAGGCTTTGAGGAAGTGAGGGAAGCCAAGAGTGGGGTGACAAAGATGAGCATTTCTAGCATGAAAGGGAATTTTTCTTATCTTAACTTAATCAAGTACTTAGAGTGCTCCACCCTTTTAACTTAGACAGGAACTTGTGAATCCTTTTGATGATAAGAGTTCACATCCTCAGAGGACAGGAGCTGGATCCCACAGATACTGCTCCCTGGGTAGTCCTAGGCAAATTGAGAGACTTTGATTGGTTCCTGTGAAGGAGAGAGACTGGAAATTGTGTGGAAAAGGGGTTATAAAAGGTGAAACCCGAGATGAAGATACTCTCTTGGCTTCCTTGGTTTTTCAATGAGAGACCTTCTCTCAGTTGGTGCTTCAATGGAATAATGTTCAGTGTGAGCTCTGGTAAGATTACTGGAGGCAGTCACTTTTTCCTGGAATCATTCTGGACTGGAGCTTTCTGTTCTGGAGAGGCTTGCTGGGTGAGGAACTGGAGTTGAAGGAAGAGGATTGCTTTGGTGGAACTGCTGCTGAACATACCACCAGGACTTCCACATGATGATCAGGACTTGAGGGAGCCCCTGTGGGGGGCTGAGCCAGACTTCACCAGAGCAGCACTTAGGGAGGTAGACTAGACAAGGCTCTGTCTCCTTCCTACATTTCCAACTTTGAATATCTCTACCTTGTTGTAAATAAAAAGCTGCTAACAGTCATTTCTGGCTTAAGTGCTAATATTTTATAAATAGTGGCCACAATCTCACTTTTATAACTCTAATAGTGAGTAAAACCCAATTTTAAATCTTACACCAGCCTGAAGGAGAGGTAGTAAAAATGGGTAAACTGATGAAACTGAAGTAAATGGAACCACGAGAAAAATGTACACTCCAATACTAATATTATAAAAAATGAAGCACTTTAAACACCTTTATAAACTGAATGAATAGTAAAATAAGCAGAAAGTAATTCATATAATAACAATAACAGTGTAAAAAAAACTACTGTGAAAGTTGTAAGAAATGTGATTATTACATTGACTATTCATGATTCCAGAAGACTGATGATAATACATTCTGTCTATTATAGAGGATGGAGACCTAAGATGCAGAATGAGACCATATTTCTGTATACAGTCATTAGAGGAATTATTTTGCTTGACTATGCATATTATGAGAATTTTCGTGTATATATATTTTTTTTCAGATGAGAGGGAGAGGGAATAAAAGATTTTTGTTGATTTAAAAAATAGAGGTATATAGGATAGCTGCTATAGATGTAAAACATTATATTCAACTTTAGATGAAGTTCCCTGATTTATTAGTTTAACTGTCAGAAGAGGCTTTTCATGAACTAGAAGTAATCTGTAAATGTAAGGTAAAAAGAAAACATCAGCAACACAAACAAAGAAAAAGAAAATGCATGGTGTCATGAGACAAGAGTATCTTATATGAAGAACAGTAAGGAAGCTATTGTCCCTGGATCAGAGTTGAGAGGAATCAAGTATAAAAAGACTGGAAAGGTAAAAAGGGGCCAGGTTTTGAAGGACTTTAAAAGCTAGCTATTACCAAATTATAATAGTTTAGCAACTGTATCAGCGAAGTCTTTGATCTTCTAAGGAAACAGATGATACAGGCCAAGATATTTGCATTTATCCACGCTGTTAAGAACTCTTCATGTTTCAATACCCTGTTAGCCATTTTTGTTGTGTTTTCTACCCATGTGTTGTTTTGACTGAGAAAGCAGAAGCTAAATAAGAATCAAATTTTCTCTTATTTTTATCACTCTTTATCACTGTCATATCCAGCCTAAGCAATAATATTATTCCTTTCTCGATCTTCCATATTCATCAAAAATTTGCTTTAAAATTCCTCAACTTTTTTTGTTTTCACATTGGTTTTAGCTATTTCTGGGGATTAGTGCTTCTAACATCATTCTGTAACATACTATATTTTCATCTTCCAATATCTAACCACATCCAATACATGCTTAAAATATTCTTGCATTCCCTATGTATATATCCACATATATATATACATATATATTAGTTTTTTAAGACAAATATTTCTCCTCATAAAATTAGATCTCTATGTCATGAGAATTTTGTTCTTGAGAGCTGTGTACCCAGCTAGTTTTATTTTTTTTTGGAAGAATTTTGGTCTATGGCATCATTCATTCTTTGAATCTGATCACCAAATACATATTAGACCATACCCAGCTTCTCTGTCCTTTTATATACTATATGTTAGGTTGTGATAGCTATTTCTCTATCATGTTCCTATTACTTCTGCTTCAATAATCAGTTCCTAACTGTTGAAGAATCCATTGAGACAAATCAAGAAGTTATAAGTTGCTTTGTTATTGGCAGAAATAACTCCTTCAGATAACTGAAGTTTGGCTAATCAATTTCCCCACATTTAACCTGTTCTAAAGCTGTACTCTTGCAGATTCTAATACCACTGCCTTTTACTCATGCAAATATCATGAGGAAATATTGTTGAATATTTTCTCAAAATTAAAATGTAATATGTATGGCCATGGAATTCCCTGACCCTATTTGTCTAATAACATTGATAACTTTTTAAAGTTCTTGAACTTGGCTACAACATACCTGATAATTGTCATTTGGGGATTTATTGCAGGAGGTGAACTGTGTATTCATTCAATTTCTATTTTACCCTCTTGTTCAAAAATATCAGTGTAGTTTTCTTTGATAAGTTCTTGCAATTTTTTTTATCACAACTTTCATGTAGTGCAATAATTCTTAGATTATTTCTCTTGGATCTATTTTCCATGTCAGTCCTTTTTTCAATGAGATATTTCATATTTCCTTCTATTTTTCACTTTTTTTATTTTGCTTTATTGTTTCTTGTTGCCTCATGAAGTCAATAGCTTCTATTTACCCAATCCTAATTTTTAAAGGCTACTTTTTCCCCATGACCTTTTCCATTTGGTTTATTCTGCTTTTCTTGGAAATCTTTTCTTAGTTAGATTTTTGTGCCTCTTTCTACACTTGACCAATTTTGCTTTTTTTTAAGGGTTTTTTTAAACCCTTAACTTCTGTCTATTGGTTCATAGATGAAAGATTGGTAAGGGTGGGCAATGGGGGTCAAGTGACTTGCCCAGGGTCACACAGCTGGGAAGTGTCTGAGACCAGATTTGAACCTAGGACCTTCCGTCTCTAGGCCTGGCTCTCAATCCACTGAGCTACCCAGCTGCCTCAATTTTGCTTTTTAAGCTGTTATTTTTTTTTGCATTACTTTCATTTCTCCCCATTATTTTATTTTCTCATTCATTATTATTGTTATTTTAAGACTGGATTGAATGGATTCCTGAAGCAGTTCCAGATTTTGCTGCTACTAAGCTGCCGTATTTGATCTGCCCCAAGGTCCAATATTAATAACTTTAGAAACAAATTTAGCCTGGTATGATTCATGCTAAATGAATATTTATTACCTTAAGGCAAACACCAGTTTCCTTTTGTAAATATCCACAAATGATTCATTAATAATCTGGTCTAGATTTTCCAGGAATCCAAACAAGCTCATATACCTATAATTTGAAATATCTGCCTTTCCCCCTTTTTTAAAAAAACAGGACTTGCCAAATCCAGCCTTGTAGTTCTTCTGTTAATTAAGAAGCAGTGATTCTGATGCCATTTTCAACTGACTGCATATTCTTTTACCCTTAATCATGAGCTCCATATTTATGACTTTGTCAGATAATAGATACCAAATCCTAATTGCTTCCTTCTATAGATAGTTTCATTTTCATCCTTCAGTATGTTATGGGGAAAGTACCTTTTCTTTGAGTTCATGTGGTGGATAACTACTACCAAATACATAGTTACCACAATGCAGATATTCATGTAAGTAAAAAATGTGAGTTTATTATTATGCTCAAGCATGGGTTCAGGACTCAGATAAAACCTGAATGATTATAGGGATTCTAACAAGACTTTATATAGGTAAAATTACATATGACTGACACAAATCATTCATTTACAAGTTGTAATCTTGTGTATTCTTCTTTGAACATAAAATTCAAGGGAATAATTCCATTTTTCTTTCACTGTCATAAAAGTTGAGTAAATTTATTTAATAGCCATGAACAGTTGAGATTCTTCCTTTGACTTCTTACCTAAGGAATGGTTAAGACTCAAGTTTTCAAATTCCATAAGATATATTTTGGTCAGTGGGGTAAATATTAATACAGACTATGTATTAATTAAAACTTTCCCCCCAAAGATTTCATTATATCTTTTCCCAATTGCCTGCAGAAATAATTTCTAATATTCATTTCTTGACATTTTGCAATCCAAATTCTTTCCATCCCTCCTACTTCTCTCTTCTATGACAGTCAGCAAGAAATATGATATAGTTTATATTCTGATGTGTTAATATATATTTCTATATTCATCATATTGTAAAAGGAGACATCACAATAAGAGGAAATGTTTGAGAGAGAATTAATATGAAAAATGATATTCAATCTGCATTCAGGACTTCATCAATTTCTTTCATGGCCATATGTAGCATATTTCATCATAAATCCCTTGAATTTTTCTTGGATCCTTGCATTACTTATAGTAAAGTTATTCATAAATGATCATCTTACAATACTAATATTATTGTATATAATGTTCTCCTGGTTTTACTCTTTTACTTTGTATCAGTTCATATAAATCTTTCCAGGATTTTCTGAAATCATCCAGTTTATCCTTTTTTTATGGCAAAATAGTATTCCATTAAAAATATATACCCCAACTTGTTTAGCCATTTCACAATTAATGAACATTCCCTCAATTTCTGATTCTTTACCACCACAAAAAGAATTGAATTAAATATTTTTGTGAACGCATATTATTTTCCCTTTTCTTGATATTTTTGGGGTGTAAAACTAATAGCTGTATTGCTTGGTTTAATGGTATACACAGTTTTATGGTCCTTTGGACATGCTTCCAAATCGCTCTCCAGAACAGTTGTATCATTTCACAGGTTCACCAATAGTGAGTGTCTTAGAATCCTAATTTTCCTAATCCCCTCCAACAGTTATCATTTTCCATTTTTGTCATATTAGCCTATTTAATAGGTGAGATTGTACTTCAAAGTTGTTTTGTTTTGAATTTTTCTATGCAATACTGAATTGCTGCATTTTTTTCATATGCCTATAGATAATTTTAATTTCTTCATCTAAGGACTGCCTGTTCATATCCTTTGATCATTTATTAATTAGGAATTACTTTTCTTCTTATACATTTGACTTAATTCTCCATATATTTGAGAAATAATGCCTTGGTCACAGATATTTGCAATAACATTTTCCCCCAACTGCCCCTCCCCTTCTAATCTTGGTTGCATTGATTTAGTTTGTAGAAAACCTTTTTTTTTCATTCAAAATTAACTATTTTACATCTCATAATGCAATCTTTGCCTTATTTGGTTATAATTCTTACCTTATCAATAAGTCTTGTAGGATTATTCTATGCTTCCCTAATTTGTTTATTGTATCATCCTTTATTTCTAAATTATGTAGCCATTTTGACTTTATATTGGCATATGGTGGATAACCAAAAATTGCAGAGAAATATTCTCTAGTCATGAATAACAAAAGCAAAATAAAAAATCCCTTTAACCACCACCTCCCTGCCTTGATTTACTAAGCAATATGAACAAAATCAATGTCCCTTCCCTTGAAAAATACAGTAAGCTATGAGTTACTCCATAGATAATACTGAGAAAATAGCACTGTGCACAATTTAGGTGCTTTGTAACACTGACTTAATTGACTTTCCTTAATACAGCTCACAGCTGAGGGGCTTGCTCCTAACCAGTGAAATTCTAACCTTTACTATGATCTGAAAAATGGTCAGAGCATCTTTTTTTTTTACATTTATTAATATTCATTTTTAACATGGTTACATGATTAATGCTCC
>NC_058132.1:228633161-228660981 GCF_016433145.1 Gracilinanus agilis | reverse complement strand
GAGATCTATTGGCTCCTGAGGACTGAGTTCTAGTTTTTTCCAAGGTCAAGCCCCCTGGTGGATTCCCTTGCTTGAACCTCTGCAGGAGGTTTCTTTACAAGTCTCAGGGAGCTACTTCCACAGTCGTATACCCGTCTGCACTGGTTCCCCACTTAGGCTTTAGTTCCTGGTTGTGTTTGCCTCCACCCACGCCTCTGCTCAGCCGGCACCCAAGCCTCTGCTCAGCCGGCACCCACGCCTCTGCTCAGCCGGCGCTCCGCTCCCAGCGTCCGCTCCCGCGCGCGCGCTCAGATTTCGCGTGCGTTCTTGACTTAATGGGGTCCTAAGTCTTGCTGCTCTCAGGAACAGGTCCCGGAGCTGCTGATGACTCGATGGGTGCCCCAAACTTGCTCTATTTCTTTTTAGCTGGGTTCGGAGCTATAGGTGAGTGTGGAGGGGGTGGGGGTGGGGCGGTTGCTCAGCTCGCGCTTGAGTGAGAGCCCTTTTTAGCTTGGAAATGTCTCGATTCCACGTACCTTCCACGCTGTGCCCTGTTGTGGGGTTCCTCCGTTCGTCTGGACTTGTTTTTATGTCCCCTTGAGGAGTTTTGTGTGTTTCGGTCAGGAGAGGTTTAGAGCTGCTTCTTACTCTGCCGCCATCTTAACCCGGAAGTCCAGAGCATCTTTTTTGAATTATTCACAACCAACCAAGAGTCAATACACTTTATAAGGGAGTTATTAGTAACAAATAAAACTTTTGTCATAGTTGAATTTAACTAAACAGAATAACCAAGACAATAAACTCTTTAGAAGGTACATTTCTAGTATTAGATTTTTCAACTTTGACTTTGATGCCTTTGAAAGGCAGACAAATAGTTCTTTAAGGACTGAACTTTATTAAGATTACACTGGAATATAAGCTAATAGCCATAATGCTTTTATATAGCTATTATAATTGTTTCCCCCAAATTAGCAGAATCTACTTAGCCCACATAGGGATTAATTATTTTCTATATATGAGAGCCAAGATACCTTTTAAAAATAGTTACATAAATGTTTTTGTTGAACTGTGCACTTGTTTTAGGGCAGCTAGGTAGCCAGTAGATATAATACCAAGCCTGGAATCAGGAAGACTCATCTTCCTGAATTCAAATCTGTCCCCAGACATTTATTAGCTATGTGAACATGAGCAAGTCACTTGACCCTATTTACCTCAGTTTACTCATGTAGAGAATGAGCTGGATATGGAAATGGGAAACCACTCCAGTGAGTTGCCAAGAAAATCCCAAAAGATGTCATGAAGAGTCTGACATGACTAAAAAATGACTGAACACACACAAGTGTATTATGTGTGTATTATATATGCATATATATATATATATATGATATATACAAATATATATATGCCCTTATATTTCTATCAGTAGATATGTATGGAGACAGCAGTTTATCATTGAGATTTTTTATTCTAATTTTGTTTCTTTTATATCCATTTCCTTCCATTTGAGGAGAGAGCCTAACTAGGACATTTCATTTCTCATCTAGCTCTGCTGTTTTGAGACTTCTCTAACTTCTCCACCATAGTCCCTTCCTCATCCTCAAGCTCATTATTGAGATAACTTTATCATTCTATAAAATCTCATCATTATTGATACTCCACCTTATCACCTTCTGCTTCTCTGATCACAGAGTGGATCTATGAACTTCAAATTTTCTTTTAAGTAGAAAGTAGAAATTTCACACTTCTCATTCCTCACTACTTTTGTGACTTTTTTTACTTATCTCATGCTTCTGTACTGAGAAACTTCTTCTCTCACTCCTAACCTCCACTCAATTTAAAGCTTCACTTTATGTTTTTTCTTCCTTCATTAGATCATAAATTCCTCATCAACAGTGACTGTCTCTTTTCGTATTGAATACCCAATGCTTAACACAGTCCTTAGCTCATAGTAGGTGCTTAACACTGTTTATTTTCTAATGACTAAATCCATAATCCAATTCTTGTCCATTTAGTCAGTTTTAAGAATATTTCCTCTTCCTTTCATGTAGGTGCATCTCTTGCCCACTGAAATGTCCCTTACACAGTTAATTGTGCTGTTCAGGAGCTAGAATATATTGTCATATTGTTGGTTTTCCTGTGGATCTTTGACTAGCCCCATGCCATCTCTCTTGTCTTCGGTATTATACTTTTCTAATCCCTGTTGTAGAATGGTCATAGAGTATCTCTTAGAAACAAGAATTTGGTCATTGAATTTCACTAGTACATAGCTATGTTTTAACAAATGCTTTATTTTGATGATAGATGGAGATGAATTAATGGAAACCTATTATAAGAAATTGCAGGGAGCACAGAATAAAACTTTTGACCTTTGAACTTCCATTCAGTATTACAAATTATAAGATGTCTTTTTGTTACTGAGAGTACAGACACAGTAGTCATAGGAGTTTATGTGGCTATTAAATTTTTAATATTTTCCAAATTCCTCTATAGCAAAGAATAAAAAGCATCTCTGTTTCTTTTGGGGACTTATGAAGTCAAATATGGCTCCTGGCCAGCAAAATATTAGATGTCATTATTTAACAGCATGCAATCCATTATTCTAGGAAGCACATGAATGGATCAGAAACTCCTTTGGATAGAAAATGTTAAATGTCATCCCATAGTATAATGATTGTCCAAAACATGATACAAAAATACTTGTGTGTTCAATGTAAAGAAATGGTAAATTCACGCAAGAATTAATGTAAGAATTTGCCAGTTAAATTAAGAAACATTCTTTTTACTCAGATCATAGCTTTTATAAACTTAACAAAGACCAGCAATACTAAGCTTGAGACAAACAGGGAGATGAAATGAATAAATAGGTGTGGATTCAACTTCATTCAGATAAAAAATAAGATTTCTACAATGATATATGTTGAGGGTTTTAAGAGCAACATTTTCTATTCTTTAGTCTCTTGAGAAAAAATTGAGGCTTCTCTCAAACTTATTTGCTATTCTCTAAGGAAAATTCCTTAATTATTCTGTGTAATAGTATCAAATAGCATATCTATTATTCCTTTATTAAATATTATATTTTTCAAATTACATGTAATAACAATTTTTGGCACACATTTTTCAAAATTACAATATCCAAATTGTCTCAATCCCTTCCCTCCCTCCTCCCTGAGGTGGAATGCAATCTGACTTAGTTTTTACATGTATGAATATGCAAAACATATTACTATATTAATTATATTATGAAATAATAATCACATAAAACTAAAACTAAATAAAAATATATAAATAAAATAAAGTAGAAAACAGTTTATATATTTTGACTCTTTTTCTGGAGGTGGATAGCATTTGTCATTAGTCCTTCAAAATTGTGTAAATCTTTGTATATGTACCATGTACTACTGAGAAGAAGGTATATTCATTTTTATTTCTGTTCAATTTTCTCCAGATATTTATTAACTCTAATTTTTCTAGTATTTCATTTACTTCCCTTATTTCTTATTTATTTTTTGGTTTGATTTATCTAGTTCTGAGAGGGGAATGTTAAGTTTCCCCTCTAGTTTGGTCTTACTATCTATTTCCTCTTTGAGCTCCTTCAATTTTTTCTTTAGAAATCTAGATGCTATACCCATTTGGTACATAGATATTTACTAATGACATTACTTCATTGTTTATAGTACCTTTTAACAAAATTTAATGTCCTTCCTTATCTCTTTTAATCAAATCAATTTCTACTTTGGCTTTGTATTGTATCATGATTGCTACTCCTGCTTTTTTTACTTTAGAAGAAGCATAATATATTCTGCTCCAGCCTTTTACTTTGAATCTGTGTCACCCTGCCTCAAATGTGTTTCTCGTAAACAACATATAGTGAGATTCTGCTTTTTAATCCACTCTGCTATCTGCTTCCTTTTAATGGGTGAATACATCCCATTCACATTAAGTGTTACGATTACTAACTACTAATTACTAACTGTGTATTGCCCTCCATTTTATTATCCCTTTTAGATTCTGCTTTATTCCCTTTCTCTCTATTCCTTTTCACTAGTATTTTGCTTTGTGTCACCCCCTCCACTTTCCCCCCCGCTTCTATTACCTCCCATTTTCCTTATCTTATTATAATTCTACTTCTCTGTAGGGTAAGATAGAATTCTATGCCTCACTGAGTATACTTGTTCTTCCCTCTCTGAGCCAGTGACAAAGAGAATAAAGTTTAAGCATTGCCTGGAACCACCCTTATCCTCTCCTCTCTTTACTGATTTTTCTTGCCTCTTTATGTTATATAGTTTACCCTATTCTATCTCTCCCTTCCCTTTTTTCTCAGAGCAACCTTCTCTTTGAGCCTTTGATTGGTTTTTACATGTCATTCATATGCATACATATATCATATCATACATGCATATCATTCCATATCATCACATTTACATATGCATCATGTCATCATATATCATCATATACATCACTTTATCATAATCAGCTTACTTTTCCAACACCTTTCTAAATAAATTCTATCTTCTCTACTACTGAGAGTAATTTTGAGAATTATAGAAATCCTCTTTCCATGTAGACATAAACATTTTTACCTTAATGAGTCTCAGCAGTACATGGTACATATACAAAGATTGACCACATACTAGGGCATAGAAACATGGCAAACAAATGCAGAAAAGCAGAAATAATAAGTGCTACATTTTCGGATCATAGTGTGGTAAAAATTATAATAAACAAGGGTCCATGGAAAGGCAAATTTAAAGATAATTGGAAATTAAATAATCTAATTCTTCAAAACAGGTGGGTCAAAGAAGAAATTATAGAAATAATTACAGACTTCATTAAAGAGAATGACAATGAGGAGACATCATATCAAAAGTTATGAAATACAATCAAAGCAGTACTCAAGGGAAAATTTATAATGCTTAGTGCCTATACCAACAAAATAGAGAGAGTAGAGATCAATGAATTGGGCTCACAACTTAAAAGATTAGAAAAAGAACAAATTAAAAACCACTAGATAAAAACTAAATTGGAAATCCTAAAAATTAAAGGAGAAATTAATCAAATTGAAAGTAAAAGAACTTTTGAACTAATAAATAAGACAAGGACCTGGTACTTTGAAAAAATAAAATAGATAAAGTGCTAGTCAATCTAATAAAAAAAGAAAGAGAATCAAATTAGAGGTATCAAAAATTAAAGGAGCAATCTTACCTCTAATGAAGAGGAAATTAAGGCAAATATTAAGAACGACTTTGCTCAATTATATGGCAATAAATATGAAAATTTGGTGAAATGGGTGAATGTTTACAAAAATATAAATTGCCCAGATTAACAAAAGAGGAAATCAAATTCTTAAACAATCCCATCTCAGAAAAAGAAATTGAACAAATCATCAAGGAACTTTCTAAGAAAAAATCCCCAGGGCCAGATGGATTCACAAGTGAATTCTATCAAACATTTAAATAACTGATCCCAATACATTACAAATTATTTTACAAAGACGGGGTTTTACAAAATTCCTTTTATGACACAAATATGGTACTGATTCCAAAACCAGGCAGACCAAAAATCAAGAAAGAAAATACAAACCAATCTTCTTAATGAATATAGCTGCAAGAATATTAAAAAGAATACTAGCAAAAATACTTCAGCAAGTGATCATGAGGATTATTCACTATGATCAGGTGGGATTTATGCCAGGAATGCAATCATGGTTTAATATCACAAAAACTATCCACATAATTGACCATATCAATAATCAAACTAACAGAAATCACATGATTATCTCAATATATGCAGAAAAAGCCTTTGACAAAAATACAACACCCATTCCTATTGAAAACACTAGAAAGTATAGAAATAGAATGGTCATTCCTCAAAATAATAAATGGTATATATTTAAAACCATCAGCTGGTATCATCTGCAATAGGGAGAAGTTCCTTCCCAATAAAAACAGGAGTGAAGCAAGGATGCCCATTATCACCTCTTTTATTCAATATTGGACTAGAAATGGGAGCAGTAGAAATCAGAGAAGAAAAAGACATTGAAAGGATTAAAGTAGGCAGTGTGGAGACTAAATTATCACTCTTTGCAGATGATATAATGGTATACTTAAAGAAACCCAGAAAATCAACTAAAAGGTTAGTGGAAATAACTAACAACTTTAGTAAAGTTGCAGGATACAAAATAAACCCACATAAATCATCAGAATTTCTATATCTTAGGGAGCAGCTGGATAGCTCAGTGGAATGAGAGTCAGGCTTAGAGACGGGAGGTCCTAGGTTCAAATATGGCCTCAACCCCTTCTCAGCTGTGTGATCCTGGGCAAGTCATTTGACCCGCATTGCCTACCCTTACTACTCTTCTGCCTTGGAGTCAATACACAGAAAGTAAGGGTTTAAAAAAAAAAAGAATTTCTATATCTTTCCAACAAAATTCAGCAGCAGGAGTTAGAAAGAGAAGCTCCATTTAAAATCACTCTAAACCAGTGATGGGCAAATGATGCCTTGCGGGCCTTATACAGCCCCCTTAAATGTTCTACCAAGCCCTGAGACATTATTCGTAATCTGATGAATACAATGAGTAGGATACAATACAATGAAATTTCGAAAGAGTTGCCTTAGAAACAGACTGACAGATGAGCATTTCCTTTCCTTTGGCCCTCTGTTTAAAAAGTTTGCCCATCACTGCTCTAAACAATATAAAATATTTAAGAATCTATCTACCAAGAGAAAGATAAGAATTATATGAACAGATAAATATATGATTGGCCACGTAGTGCAATAGGGATATGATTAGGGTTTTGATGTTAATGAATCTCTACTGCAAATACAAACAACATAAAAATAGGTTTTGAACAGTGATACGTGTATAATTCAGTGGAACTGCTCGTTGGCTTTGGGAGGGGGTAGGAAAGAGTAGGGGGTATATGAATCATGTAACCATGGAAAATATTCTAAATAAAAATTAAATAAAAAAATTTGTGGATCATTGTATTGCTCAGTAAAGCTAAATAATCCATAGTTCATCAATGTATAATATTGCTGTTACTGTGTACAATGTTCTCCTGGTTCTGCTTGTATCTCTCTATATCACTTCATGTATGTTTTCTCTATTCTTTTTCTGAAATCATTTTGCTCATTTTATCTTATATTTTAATAGTATTCTATCACAATCATATACCACAATTTGTTCAGCCATTCCCCAATTAATGGATATCCCTTCAATTTCCAGTTCTTTACCACTACAATTAGAGCTGCTATAAATATTTTTTTTTGTAGAAATAGGAGCCTTTTTAAGAATCTATTTGGATATAGATCTAGTAGTGATCAAAGAGTATGCACAGTTTTATAGTCCTTTGGGCAGTTACAAATTGCCCTCCAAAATGGTTGGATGAGTTCACAGCTCCACAAACAATGCATTAGTGCCCAAATTTTGCTACATCCCCTCCAATATTTGTCCCTTTTATAAATATCACTATTATTCTCATGAGAGCCAATCCAATAGGCATGAAATACCTCAGAGCTGTTTTAATTTGCATTTCTCTAATCAAGAGGGATTTAGAACATGCTTTCATATGATTATTGATGGCTTTGATTTCTTCATCTGAAAACTGCTTGTTTATATCCTTTGATCATTTTTCAGTTGGGAAATGACTTGGTTCTCTATATATTTGAGAAGGCCTTTATCAGAGAAATTTGCTATAAAAAATTTTCTCCAATGTGTAAGTTCTCTTCTAATTTTGATTAAGTTGGTTTTCTTTTTACAAAATCTTCTTAATTTAAAATACTCAATATTATTCATTGTATTTCTCATAATACTCTCTGTCTCATTTTGTCTTACATTTTCCCTTCCCCATAGATCCACCAGGTAAATTATTCAATGCTTCCTGAATTTGCTTGTGGTAGTACCTTATGTGTAAATCATATACCTAATTTGACCTTACCTTGATATATATTCTATATCTATTTTTTGCCAGAAAATTCTTGTTCCCAAAGCTGGGATATTTGGGTTTATCAAATACTAGATTGCTACACAACTATATGTTGTGTAGCCAATCTATTCTGTTGATCCATTTCTTAGCCAGTATCAGATTATTTTAATGATTACTGCTTTATACTACAGTTTAAGATCTGCTACAGCTAAGTTACCTTCTTTCACATTTTTTTCATTAAATACCTTGACACTCAATCTTTTTTCTTTCAGAAGAATTTTGTTACTATTTTTATAGCTTTATGAAATATTTTTATAGTTTTTATTGAATTATGATCTGAAAAAGGATGCCTTCATTAGTTTTGCTTTTCTACATTTGGTTGTGAGACTTTATGTATTAATAAAAAATAAAATTTTATGTAGATGCCAAGAACAACTGTGAACAAGGCATATTTCTTTCTATTTCCATTCAACTTTCTCCAGAGATCTGTTAAATGTAACTTTTCTAAAGTTCTGTTCACTTCTTTACTTTTTTCTTCCTTACTTCTTTATTTTTTGGTTAGATCTCTGAGAGGAGAATGTTTAGGTCCCCCACTAGTATAGTTTTACTCTTCATTTCTTGTGTTATCTAGTTTAGTTTCTCCTTTAAAAATATGAATGATGAAAGATTTGGTGTATATAGATTTAGTATTGTTATTGCTGCAATGTCTATGCAATGTCTAATTAATCAGGTTGGAATTTTCTTATCTCTTTTAATTAGATCTTTTTGTTTGAGTTTTTTCTAAGATCATAATTGCTACCCCTGTTTTTAAAAAATTCAATTAAAGTTTAATGGATTCTTCTCTAGCCCCTTACCTTTACTCTTTGTGTGTCTCCCTGATTCAAATGTTGTCTGTTATTTTTCTTGTTTTTGTAAATAATATACAGTAAGATTCTGTTTTTTAATCAACTCTGTTATCTGCTTCCATTTTGTGGATAAGTCCATCCCATTCATAGTCACATTTATGACAACTAACTCTGTTTTACCATTCATCCTTTTACCCCACTTTGATCTGGCTCTATCTCCTTTCATTCTGTCTCTTCTCGTAAGTGTTTTGCTTCTAACCAGTGCCTCAACCAAATCATCCTTCCTTCTATAAGCTTCACTTCATTTTCTTATTCTCCTCTTGTTTTTCTATAGGCTAAAACAGCTTTCTTTACCCACCTGAATATGGATATTATTCCCTCTCTGATTCATTTCCAAAGAGAGTAAGATTTAAATGTTGTCCATCATCACCCTCATCTTCCCCTCCAGCATAACAGGTTTTTTTAATGTCTCTTCAGGTGACAGAATTTACCTCACTGAACCTCTCCCCTCTTCTCAAAGTTTAATCCTCACATTCACCCCTTGATTTTTCATGGCGGGGGGCGGGAATATCATGTCATCATAGTCAATTTATACCCACATGCTCTGTCTCTGTATACTCTTTCTAACTGCTCTAATAAAAAGAAAATACTTGAGTTAAAAGTATCATCTTTCCATATAGGGATATAAACAATTTGATCTTATTGACTCCTTAAAGCTTCTTTTTATGTTTTTATGCTTCTTTTGATACTTTTCATCAGGAATGTTTGGAAATCCTCTATTTCATTAAATGACCATTTCTCCCTCTGAATATACTCAGTTTTTCTGGATAGGTGGTTCTTGGTTATGAAGCTAGATCCTTTGCCTTCAGGAATATCATATTCCAAATCTTTTCATCTTTTAATGAAGAACCTGCTAAGTCCTATGTAATCCTGATTGTGACTCTTTTTATATTTGAATTATTTCTTTTGACTGATTGCAGTATTTTCTCCTTGTACTGAGAGATATAGAAATTGACTATAATATTCCTAAGAGTTTTCATTTGGAGATGCCTTTCAGGAGGTGATAATAGATTTCTATTATTATTCAAGAATATCAGGACAATTTTCTTTGATAATT
This sequence comes from Gracilinanus agilis, assembly GCF_016433145.1. Lineage (NCBI taxonomy): Eukaryota > Metazoa > Chordata > Mammalia > Didelphimorphia > Didelphidae > Gracilinanus > Gracilinanus agilis. Next base: position 228,651,115 of record NC_058132.1, on the reverse strand, counting down.
TTTTATAATATGATGTCTAACTTTTTTTTTAATCATGACTTTCATTTATGCATCTATTGTTAAGGTCAGTTGTTTTTTGCAGAGATGTATTATTTTCTTCTTTTTTGTCATTCTTTTTATTTTGTTGTTTCTTTTTTATTTTAAACATTTATTAATATTTATATTTTAGAAAAGTTAACATGGTTACATGATTTAAGCTCTTACTTTCCCCTTCATCCCCCAGCCTCCCCCCCTCCCCTGGCCATTATGCATTTCCACTGGTTTTGACATGTGTCATTAATCAGGTCCGGTTTCCAAATTGTTGATAGTTGCATTGGTGTGGTACTTTCAATCCCCAATCATGTCCTCATCAACCCATGTATTCAAGCAGTTGATTTTCTTCTGTGTTTCCTCTCCTGCTGTTCTTCCTCTGAATGTGGTTAGTGTTCTTTACCATAAATCCCTCAGAATTGTCCTCGGTCATTGCATTGCTGCTAGTGCAGAAGTCCATTACATTCTATTTTACCACAGTATATCAGTCTCTGTGTATAGTGTTCTTCTGGCTCTGCTACTTTCACTCTGCATCAATTCCTGGAGGTCTTTCCAATTCACATGGAATTCCTCCAGTTTATTATTCCTTTTAGCAAAATAGTATTCCAACACCAACATATACCACAATTTGTTCAGCCATTCCCCAATTGAAGGACAGACCCTCATTTTCCAGTTTTTTACCACCACAAAAAGCGCAGCTATAAATATTTTCATACAAGTCTGTTTATCAATTATCTCTTTGGGGTACAATCCCAACAATGGTAGGGCTGGATCAAAGGGTAGGTAGGCATTCTTTTATAGCCCTTTGAGCATAGTTCCAAATTGCCATCCAGAATGGTTGGATCAGTGCACAGCTCCACCAGCAATGCATTAATGTCCCAATTTTGCCACATCCCCTCCAACATTCATTACTCTCCCCTTCTTTCATTTTAGCCATTCTGCTAGGTATGAGGTGATACCTCAGAGTTGTTTTGATGTGCATTTCTCTAATTATTAGAGATTTAGAACACTTTCTCATGTGGGTATTGGTAGTTTTGATTTCTTTACCTGAAAATTGTCTATTCATGTCTCTTGCCCATTCCTCAATTGGGGAATGGCTTAATTTTTTATACAATTGGTTTAACTCCTTGTGTATTTGATTAATTAGACCCTTGTCAGGGTTTTTTGTTATAAAGATTTTTTCCCAATTTTTTGTTTCCCTTCTGATTTTGGCTACATTGTTTTGGTTTGTACAAAAGCTTTTTAGTTTTATATAATCAAAATAATTTATTTTACATTTTGTAATTTTCTCTAAGTCTTGCTTGGTTTTAAAATCTTTCCTTTCCCAGAGATCTGACAAGTATACTATTCTGTGTTCACTTAACTTATTTATCCTTTCCCTCTTTATATTCAAGTCATTCACCCATTCTGAATTTATCTTAGTGTTGGGTGTGAGATGTTGATCTAAACCTAATCTCTCCCATATTGTTTTCCAAATTTCCTAGCAGTTTTTGTCAAATAGAGGATTCATGTCCCAAAAATTGGGCTCTTTGGGTTTATCATATACTGTCTTGCTGATGTCATTTACCCCAAGTCTATTCCACAGATCCTCCCTTCTGTCTCTTAGCCAGTACCATATTGTTTTGATGACTGTTGCTTTATAGTATAGTTTAATATCTGGTGCTGCTAGACCCCTTCCTCCACATTTTTTTTCATTATTTCCCTTGATATTCTTCATCTTTTGTTATTTCAAATGAACTTTGTTATAGATTTTCCTAATTCAGTGAAAAAGTTTTTTGGTAGTTTGATAGATATGGCACTAAATAGGTAAATTAATTTGGGTAGAATGGTCATTTTTATTATGTTAGCTCGTCCTATCCATGAGCAATCAATGTTTTTCCAATTGTTTAGATCTAATTTTAATTGTTTGGAAAGTGTTTTGTAGTTGTTTTCATATAATTCCTGTTTTTATTTTGGTAGTTAGATTCCTAAGTATTTTATATTATCTAGGGTGATTTTAAATGGTGTTTCTCTCTCTACCTCTTGCTGCTGTGATGTGTTGGAAATATATAGAAATGCTGATGATTTATGTGCATTTATTTTGTATCCTGAAACTTTGCTAAAGTTGTTGATTATTTCTACAAGCTTCTTAGTTGATTCTCTAGGATTTTTTAAGTAGACCATCATATCATCTGCAATGAGTGATAGCTTAGTCTCCTCATTGCCTATTTTAATACCCTCAATTTCTTTTTCTTCTCTAATTGCTATTGCTAGAGTTTCTAGTACAATGTTAAATAATAGAGGAGATAATGGGCATCCTTGTTTCACTCCTGATCTTATTGGAAAGGCTTCTAATTTATCCCCATTGCATATGATGATTGTTGATGGTTTTAGGCATATACTGTTTATTGTTTTTAGAAAAGGACCTTCTATTCCTATATTTTCCAGTGTTTTCAATAGGAATGGGTGCTGTATTTTGTCAAAGGCCTTTTCAGCATCTATTGAGATAATCATGTGATTTTTGTTTGTTAGTTTGATGATATGGTCAATTATGTGGATGGTTTTCCTAATGGTGAACCATCCTTGCATTCTGGGTATAAATCCCACCTGATCATGGCGGATGATCCTCTTGATCACTTGCTGGAGTCTCTTTGCTAGTATTCTATTTAGGATTTTTGCATCTATGTTCATTAGGGAGATTGGTCTATAGTTTTCTTTTTCTGTTTTTGATCTACTTTGCTTTGGAATCAGTACCATATTAGTGTCATAATAGGAATTTGGTAGGACTCCTTCTTTGCTTACTATATCAAATAATTTGTGTAGTATTGGGATTAGTTGTTCTTTGAATGTCTGATAGAATTAATTTGTGAATCCATCAGGCCCTGGAGATTTTTTCTTAGGGAGTTCTTTGATGGCTTCTTCAATTTCTTTTTCTGATATGTGATTATTTAGGTATTCTATTTCTTCAGCTGTTAATCTAGGCAGTTTATATTTTTGTAAATATTCATCCATATCTCTTAGATTGCTATATTTATTGCCACATAATTGTATGAAATAGTCTTTAATGATTGCCTTAATTTCCCCTTCATTAGAGGTGAGGTCTCCCTTTTCATCTTTGATACTGTCAATTTGGTTTTCTTCTTTCCTTTTTTTAATTAGATTGACCAGTACTTCATCTATTTTATCTGTTATACCAGCTTCTAGTCCTATTTATTAATTCAATAGTTTTTTTACTTTTGATTTTATTAATTTCTCCCTTGATTTTTTGTATTCTAATTTTGTTTTCATCTGGGGATTTTTAATTTGCTCGCTTTCTAATTTTTTAAGTTGCATGACCATTAATCTCTGCCCACCCTAATTTGTTAATATATGCACTCAAGGATATAAATTTCCCCCTGAGTACTGTCTTGGCAGCATCCCACAGAGTTTGGTAGGATGTCTCATCATTTGTCATTCTCTTCAACAAAATTGTTGATTGTTTCTATGATTTCTTCTTTGACTAGCTGGTTTTGGAGACTCATATTATTTAATTTCCAGTTAGTTTTTGATTTGCCTGTCCAGGTGCCCTTACTAATTATTATTTTTATTGCATTATGATCTGAGAAGATTACATTTATTATTTCTGTTCTTTTACATTTGTTTGCAATGTTTCTATGCCCTATTACATGGTCAATCTTTGTGAATGTACCATGTGCAGCTGAAAAGAAGGTGTATTCCTTTTTGTCCCTATTTATTTTTCTCCAGATATCAATTAAATCTAATTTTTCTAGGACTTCATTCACCTCTCTTACCTCATTCTTATTTATTTTTTGGTTTGATTTATCTATATCTGAAAGAGGAATATTTAGATCTCTCACTAGTATGGTTTTTCTATGTATTTCCTTCTTGAGCTCTGCCAGTTTCTCCTTTATGAGTTTGGATGCTATACCACTTGTTGTATACATATTGAGCAGTGTTATTTCCTCATTGTTTATACTGCCTTTAATCAAGATGTAATGACCTTCCCTGTCTTTTTTAATCATATCAATTTTTACTTTGGCTTTGTCAGAAATCACAATAGCCACTCCTGCCTTCTTTTTCTGATTTGACGCCCAAAAGATTTTGCTCAAGCACTGAACCTTAAACTTGTGTATGTCAACCCGCCTCATATGTTTTTCTTGTAGACAACATATGGTAGGATTTTGGTTTCTAATCCTCTCTGCTATTTGCTTCCGTTTTATGAGCAAGTTCATCCCATTCACATTCAGTGTTATAATTATCAGTTGTGCATTCGCTGACATTTTTGTATCCTCCCCTATTCCTACCCCTTCTTCTTAGAGTATTTCCTTTTAAACCAGTGGTTTGCTTTAAGCTGGTATCCCTTATCCCCTCCCTTGATTAACTTCCCTTTCTACCCCCTCCCTTATTATTCCCCTCTTTTTATTTTTAAAGGCCTAATGAATTCCCTCACCCTTCTTCTCCCCTCCCTTTTTTCACCTCCCCACTCCCCTGATCCCCTTGATTTATCTTTTCAGATTTTCTCAGTAGGGTTAGATAGAGTTTTATATCCCAATGGATATAACTATTCTTCCCTCTCAGGGTTAATTACACTGAGAGTAAGGTTTGATGATTACCTCTTAATGCTCTCTTCCTCTCCTTCTTATAATAGTATTCATCCCTTCCCCTTCCCATGCCCTCTTTGTGTGTAATAAAATATCCTATTTTTCTTATTCCTTCAAGATTCTCTTGGTATCCTCTACTATTCACCCCCACTTTCCCCCTCCTCATATTATTTTAGATTATTTAGTACTCCAACCTCTCCCTAGGAATAATTCTTCTAATTACTATAATAGTGAATATTATAATAGTGAATAGAGTTCACTACAGAGAATTAAGCATAACATTTCTCCACATAGGAATACAAATAATTAGATCTTATTGGAGCTCTTAAAGAGGCAAATTTAAAAAAATATGAGTTTTTTTTACTTTCCCTTTTGTTTCTTATTTATCTTTTCATATTTCTCTTGATTTTTGTGGTGGATATCAAACTTTCCATTTAGTCCTGGTCTTTTCTGTGCAAATACTTGGAAATTTTCTATCTTGTTGAATGCCCAAACTTTACCCTGCAAGAATATAGTCAGTTTTGATGGGTAGGTGATCCTTGGTTGTAAACCCAGTTCTCTTGCCTTTCTGAATATCATATTCTAAGCCTTGTGGTCTTTTAGTGTGGAGGCTGCCAGACCCTGATTGGTGCTCCTTGATATCTGAATTGTCTCCTTCTGGCCTCTTGTAAATTTTTTTCTTTTAGTTGCAAGCTCTTGAATTTGACTATTTTATTCCTGGGGGTTTTCTTTTCAGTGTCTAGTGTAGAGGGTGATCTATGGATCCTTTCAATGTCTATATTGTCCTCTTGTTGTAGAACTTCAGGGCAATTTTGCTGAATAATTTCTTTTAGTATGGAGTCCAAATTTCTATTAATTTCTGGTTTTTCAGGAAAACCAATGATTTTCAGATTGTCTCTTCTAGACAGGTTTTCTTGATCTATCAATTTCTCATTGACATATTTCATGTTTCCTTCTATTTTATATGTCTTTTGACTTTGTTTTATTTGTTCTTGCTGTCTTGATAGATCATTGGCTTCTACTTGCCCAATTCTTGTCTTTAGAGACTGATTTTCTACTATAAGCTTTTGATTTTCCTTTTCAGTTTGGTCTGACCTGTTTTCCAGCTGTTTGATTTTGTTCTCCAATTTGCTTATTAATTCTTTTGATTTGGGGGCATCTTTTCCTAATTGCCCAATTCTAGCCTTTAGAAACTGGTTTTCCTTTTCAATCTGGTCATTTCTGGTCTTCGATTTACTTGCCTCACTTTCCAATTGTGAAATTCTGCCTTTTAAACTGTTATTTTCTTGCCAGATCTCTTCCATCTTTCTCATGATCTCAGATTTGAACTCTTCAAGACCTTGTGACCCATTTTCATTATTTTGGGGAGGTTTAGATATGGTTATTTGTTTATTCTCCTCAGTTGTTTCCACTGTTGTCTGGATTTTTTCTGTGTAAAAGTTGTCAAGTGTTAAAGGTTTTTTTCTTCTTTATCTTTCTCTTCTGGTTTTCATGATGATTCTGGCTTGCCATTGTAAGCTGAGTGCCCTCTAAGCTTTATGCTCGAGCCCAGGATCTGTCTGCGCCCTTTAGCCTCCTGAGATCTCAGGTCTAGTTGTTTTGAGACAAGCCTCCTGGTGGTCTCCTTGCTCGTTCTTCTGCCTGAAGCTCCTTTAACAGTCTCAGGGAGCTGCTTCCACAGTCAATCCCCTCTCTGCACTGGGTCCCCACTCAAGGTCCGCTCCTGCACTCAGAATCAGCCCCTTTGTCCACGCCCCAGTCCGTGCTTTAATCCGTGCCTCAGCCCGCTCCGGTGTCAGGCCCTTCGCCTGTGCCTGGACTCAAGGTCTGGGCTCAGGATCTGTGCTCAGAGTCCTCGAGTTCCTCAGCCTCCTGGGGGGTCCCAAGTCTTGCCGCTCCCAGGAACAAGCCCTGGTGAGCTGCCAATGACCCAATGGGTGTCCCAAACAAGGAGTCTAAGCTATCACTCTTTGAAGATGATATGATGGTCTACTTAAAAAATCCCAGAGAATCAACTAAGAAGCTTGTAGAAGTAATCAATAACTTTAGCAGAGTTGCAGGATACAAAATAAATGCACATAAACCATCAGCATTTCTATATATTTCCAACATATTAGAGCAACAAGAGGTAGAAAGAGAAACACAATTTAAAATCACTCCAGACAATATAAAATACTTAGGAATCTATCTATCAAAACAAAAACAGGAATTATATGAAAACAACTACAAAACACTTTCCAAACAAATAAAACTAGATCTAAACAATTGGAAAACCATTGAATGCTCATGAGTAGGATGAGCTAACATAACAAAAATGACCATTCTACCCAAATTAATTTACCTATATAGAGCCATACCTATCAAACTACCAAAAATCTTCTTTACTGAAATAGGAAAAACTATAACAAATTTCATTTAGAATAACAAAAGATGAAAAATATCAAGGGAAATAATAAAAAAAATGTGAAGGAAGGGGGCCTAGCAGCACCAGATATTAAACTCTACTATAAAGCAGCAGTCATCTAAACAATATGGTACTGGCTAAGAGAGAGAAGGGAGGATCTGTGGAATAGACTTGGGGTAAATGACATCAGCAAGACAGTATATGATAAACCCAAAGAGCCCAATTTTTGGGACATGAATCCACTATTTGTCAAAAACTGCTGGGAAATTTGGAAAACAATATGGGAGAGATCAGGTTTAGATCAACATCTCACACCCTACACCAAGGTAAATTCAGAATGGGTGAATGACTTGAATATAAAGAGGGAAAGGATAAATAAGTTAAGTGAACACAGAATAGTATACTTGTCAGATCTCTGGGAAAGGAAAGATTTTAAAACCAAGCAAGACTTAGAGAAAATTACAAAATGTAAATTAAATGGTTTTGATTATATTAAACTAAAAAGCTTTTGTATAAACCAAAACAATGTAGCCAAAATCAGAAGGGAAACAAAAAATTGGGAAAAAATCTTTATAACGAAAAACTCTGACAGGGTTCTAATTACTCAAATATACCAGGAGTTAAATCAATTGTATAAAAAATCAAGTCATTCCCCAATTGATAAATGGGCAAGAGACATGAATAGACAATTTTCAGGTAAAGAAATCAAAAGTATCAATAAGTACATGAGAAAGTGTTCTAAATCTCTAATAATCAGAGAAATGCAAATCAAAACAACTCTGGGGTATCACCTCACACCTAGCAGATTGGCTAAAATGAAAGAAGGGGAGAGTAATGAATGCTGGGGGGGATGTGGCCAAATTGGAACATTAATACATTGCTGGTGGAGCTGTGAACTGATCCAACCATTCTGGTTGGCCTTTTGGAACTATGCTCAAAGGGCTATAAAAGAATGCCTGCCCTTTGATCCAGCCATACCATTGTTGGGTTTGTACCCCAAAGAGATCATAGATAAATAGACTTGCACAAAAATATTTATAGCTGAGCTTTTTGTAGTGGCAAAAAACTGGAAAATGAGAGTATGTCCTTCAATTGGGGAATGGCTGAACAAATTGTGGTATATGCTGGTGATGGAATACTATTGTGCTAAAAGGAATAATAAACTGGAGGAATTCCATGTGAACTGGAAAGAACTCCAGGAACTGATGCAGAGCAAAAGTAGCAGAGCCAGAATAACACTGTACACAGAGACTAATATACTATGGTAAAATCGAATGTAATGGACTTCTGTACCAGCAGCAATGCAATGACCCAGGACAATTCTGAGGGATTTATGGTAAAGAACACTACCCACATGCAGAGGAAGAACAGCAGGAGAGGAAACATATAAGAAAAACAACTGCTTGGGTTGAGGTGGACATGATTGGGGATGTAGACTTGAAAGTACCACACCAATGCAACTAACAACAATTTGGAAATAGGTCTTGATGAATGAAACATGTTAAAACCAATGGAAATGTGTATCGGCCATCGGTGGGGGGAGTGTAGGGGCTGAAGGGGAAAGTAGGAGCATGAATCATGTAACCATGTTAAAAATGAATATTAATAAATGTTTAATAAAATAAAACAATAAAAACAAATTCAGCATTTTCTTATTTCTACCCTCAAATCTAGTTCTGGCTATTGGCAAATTTCAGTTCTTACAACATGTTATCAGAATTCTGGAAGCCACTTCCCACTGCTGATTCAATTTTCCTTCCAGGCCTGCTGTTGACTTCAAGGTCAGATATATAGTGTTGGAATTTGTGACCCCTGTGGCCTCACCACTGGATCATGGGGCACTTTACCACAGACTTGTACTAGGAAGCAGCATTGACGGCTGTTTTGTACTAGGACTCAGGGCCTACCTGAGAGATTGTGCAGAGGCTTGGGATTCACTGCGGTGGGGGCCTGAGCTTGGCCTAAGGGCCTCACCATGGGCTCTCACTGTGAGGTAAACTGAGTGCTGCCTCAGGACTTGACTTATGGTTTGTGGGTATGGAATATCTCTGTTATTGGTTTAGGCTGTTGGCCTAAGCCATGCTTCATGCTATAGACTTTCTGTGGATCATTCTCTCCTCTCACCCCAGTAAAACAGATCTTTTTCCCCTGTTTCCTAAGTTGTTTTCTTCAAGAAAATTGCCTCACCCTATCCCTTTGTTGATTCTGTCATGTTGATATTCATTTTTGAAGCTTTATTTTAAGGTTTGTTGAAGAATATTTTCAGAGAGATTAAGGCCTTCCTTTCTCTACTCTGCCATCTTGATTCCACCTTCTATTTTTTGGTTATCTATTATTTTAATCAAGTAAGAAATCTTGGGAGATATGCTATTTTTCTTTCACCAAAGTCTTCCTTTGGTACCATATCATGGTACACTGGTCAAAGAGGTGACCTGTCTTTTAGACTCTACTCTGCTAGAACGTTTTTGAATTCAGAAATGTTCAGCACTTGGTTGTTCCAAGTTAGCATAATGGCATATTTAGCTTATGGCAACTCTTGAGACAATCTAGTAGAAAAAATATTTGTGATCTAGTTTGAATGAGGAAATGATGCAATTTTAGGCTGTATTGAGATATCTCTATTATAGTAATTAGCTTTGTAAAAAATAATTTTTTTCCCTGGATGACTATTTGAGGCCAGGCAAATGCTTGAATCAAATATAAGTTGTAAGTTTAGAATCTAAATAGATTGAGTTAAGCAGATAAAAATAATGATAATAATGACAAAGAAATTATAATAATATTAGCATTTTAACAGGAATGGGGAAGATTATAAACACTTATGTAGTGTCTACTATGTGTTAGATAGTATGCTAACTTTTTTATTTAAACAATTATTTCATAAATTATGATGCTTTGAAACAAAACTCTTGGCAATATATGTATTGATAGATAAGAGTTCTCTAAATCACCTCAGTGGTAGACATAATCCATTGAAAGACAAGTGAAATTTGCATTTACTGAATTCTAAGGGCTTTTTTCTCAGTATATTATTGAAATGATTCATATTATATTGTAATTGTCACAGGGAAGGGAATGGATTCTTTTTATGGTGCTTCCACATGCATCAGTAATAATTGTAGCCTGATTGAGATTCAGAAGCACATCAGGTCTGAAGCAATTCTTTCTTGATAATGGTTAGTTTAGCACAGTAGCTAGTTAGCTATCATTTGACTGAGGCCACAAGATTTGACAAATATCTAGGTGGCATGGTGTATTGAGTGGTGCAGTGATACTAGAGTCAGGAAGACTCAACTTTCTAAGTTCTAATATGGCCTCATACACTCACTAGCTGTTCAGCTTTCAGCAAATCATATAACTCTGCTTGCCTCAGTTTCCGCATCTATAAAATGAGCTGGAGAAATAAAGGGCAAACCACTCCATTATTTTTCTCATGAAAATACTAATGACAGTCACCAAGAGTCCAAAATGATTGAAATGGCTGAATAACAAGATTAATCAATTTTCCATTCTCTATCCTTCACCTGTGTTCATGCTTTGTCCAGGTTTGATTCTATGGGAAACTGATCTCTTTTCAAGGGAATTAGGATCCCCAGTCCTCCTGTTCATTGCCTCATAGCTTCCCTCTCAATTACCCAAGGAAAATTTCTAGTCATTATTATGCTACCTATGGCAATAGTTTAGGGCTTTCAAAAGAAGAGCAGAAATTAAAAAAAAAGATATTCAATATACAAGTATGAGTTGTTCCTTTGTCCCACTTATAACACTGATACTAATTCTAGGCCCAAAGAGATCAATGAAAGATGAAGAACCTTTATTTGTACTAAATATTTGTAGGAATTCTTTTAATAATGCTAAAAGAACAGCCATTAATTAAGGAATTACTAAATAATTGGTAAAGGAATATGAAAGAAATCTATTGTTCTTTCATGACTTTAAAATACTTTTAGAATTGGGTCACAAAATGGCCAGGAATCCTAACAAATTCATGATTTCTCAAAGTCCAAGCAAAAAGTCACCTGATCTTCGATATTACTGAAAATTTCCAGGAGACCTTTGTCCTCAAGTTCTTTATAAACTTTAATGTATGTGTTAAGAATACCTTCCTTCATTTCAGGAGTTGATAAAATTTTGTAATTACCCCCAAATAATCTGCCTTATTTTCCTCTTTCTTAATTCTAGGCTTACTTCACCTTTTATCTCTAGTGGCAGTTCTCTCTCTCTCTCTCTCTCTCTCTCTCTCTCTCTCTCTATCTATCTATCTATCTATCTATCTACTCTATCTATCTCACCATAGGTTGTCCATCCAATTTCTTATCTGAGTCTATATATCATATATTCTTCAACCACTTAATTTTTAATATGTATGCTATCAGGCCAGTAGAACACAAGCTCTGTTGAGTCCTACTACATTTGAAAAGTTTCAAGTATGGCATCAGCAATAGATTCTATATCTTTTGTTCAAGGACCAGCCTATCATTGGAATGACTATTTATAATGACTGTATGGTGAAGAATGTTTTGTCCATAGCCTTAAAGATCATACAATAACATAAATAAATTAGTTACTTTTTTTTTCTGGGAGCCTTAATTAATGAAATAATCCTTGAAATATTTAAGTACCTAATGTTACTGAACACTCTAGTTGGTATGCAGGGAATTCCAAAAGTTTTAGTAAAGTTCAAATTATTAAAACTTAAAAATTTGCACTAAGATAGGGGAAGCCAAGGGGCACAGTAGAGTACCAGGGCTGGAGTCAGGACCTGGGTTCAAGTCTGGCTTTGGACACTTCCTAACTGTGTTACTCAGGGCAAATCACAACCATATTTGCCTAGCCCTTGTTCTTCTGTCTTAGAGTTGTTACTAAGATAGAAATTAAAGGATTAAAAAAATGGACTAAGATTTTGGGGGGGGCATTATGTATTTTCTAGTTGTGCGGTGATCCAATTTATTTTGTAAAGATGGAACAGTTTTTTAAATGGTAGATGCAGACAGATCCAGTTCTATTAACATAGATATTGTTATAATCCATTCTCTCATTTTCCCAAATTGTCACAGTCATTCATCAGTCTCATAGATAGATTTCATTATTTGAAAATGATCTATGGATCTATTTAGGTGACTCCTCCTAATATCAGTCAGACCATTGGTCTCCATGCCTTGGGTCAATAGTCTTCATCAGTTACTATGACTAAAAATAATTCTTGCAGTCTTCAATACAAAACAATATTCATCTTATGGCTTATACTATTGTTTCATTTTGAGTGTTATGAGTATGCAAGTCCATAAAAGCAAAGACTGCCAGCTCATGCCTCCTATGTGAATCATTTGTTTTGATTAATTTGCCCTTAAACATATACTCAGGCACAAATTTATTTCCCCTAACACAATTACATTTATGTCATTTCAGACACTGACAAAGACCCTTTAAGAAATCCTAGGTTAATTCACCTACTGTTTAATTGATATTTAATTACAACTATTCAAATACCACAGAAAATAGAAACTGTCATCACATAAATCAATTGACAATCATTTATAGTATTAAGCACTTACCACATGCTGTGATGAATGATTCTAATTTTCAAACTTATTTGAAAGATAATTACTGCTTGATTGTTTTCTAAGAATAAATTTCAGCAAAAGTTTTATAAGAGAAGCATGATTAATTGACCTTCTCATAGATCCTACTAACATGGGCAGGACATTAATGGCTATTAAAAAACAATACCTACTAACAGTTAATTTTAGGAGCATTAATATTCTTTCAAATTAATATATCTTCATGGCATAATTCAGCTTTCTTCTTTCCTTTAAAACACCATTGAATCCAGTTGAGTACTTTCTAAATTGAACATGCTGAATAAATGTTCTCACTAGTTGACTGAATGCATAGTATATGATATAAGAGCATACTCCCCATAAATATAATTGGGAGGGTGGTCTTTCTAGAGACAACAAAAGACAATTCATATTTCTACTTTGAGGAATGATTTCTGGGTATGGGCTAACAAAAAGTACATTTTGACAAAATTATCCTTTGCCTTAATTATATTTTTCTTAGGATAATAATAGTTTGTTCATACATTATCTTTTCTCTCTGATTAGATTGTAAGAACATTCATAGAGATTACATAATTTTTCCACTTATTTTTTAATCTCAAGAATTTAACAGTAGTTTAGATATAAATTCTTAATCCATATTTTTTGAATCATGTTGTATATCTGAAGTGTGAAAAGGAATTCTTTATTCCCTTTTTTATTTTAATGAAATCAATTCGACTTTTCCTCACTTGATTCTAATTTAATCAGGGACCTGGAGGTCCTTTTAACATAGAGATGTGTAAAGATATACCAGCCCTGAGTGAAAGGAAGGAGAAACTAGAGAGAGACAGGAAATGAGGTAGAAAAGGAAACATAAAAGGCCAGCGCAGGGACTGAAAGGGTATGGGAGTTTTTTCTGCCTGGTGAGCTGAGCTGAAGGCACCCTACTACTTAGGTGTGTGTGAAGAGATTTTATTTTATTTTTTTTCCCTTGGATCCTGTGTTGGTTTGTTGTGTGATTTACTGAAGCTGTGAAGGAGGAGGCTTGTGTTCCTAGACTTCTGACTGAAGATCACCAGCTCTCCTGGGTGGTCAGTTGAACTTCTGATGGCAGTAATAGGGCAGCTATTTAGACAATTTATTTCTCTACTTCCTTCCTCTATTTCCCTCTTTTACTATATTCCAATTAAATTAAATTGTTAAAAGCTGCTTGCAGTTTCTTCTGGCTTAGGGGATAATATTTTAAATATTAATTTATAATTCTCTTATTACTCAAAACTCCAATATAATCCCTATAGGAAACAGTATCAAAATCAATCATTATAACATCCACTAATCTGAGCCATATTTTCACTTCTATCCTCAACTTATTTGAAGATCTTAATTAATTAAGGCCATTTATGTGTTATGTATAAGCAACAAAAAGATGCTAGAGAAAAGATAATGGAAATGATCAAATCCAAACTCACTACTTGAGCATTGAGGTAGGAGCTAAAATGGTTCAGGAGAAAGAATACTGAATAGGATGTCAAAGGATATGTGTTCAGATGCCAAGTCTACTATATACTACCTTTGCAACGTTGGGTCAATCACTTAATCATTCAGTATCATGATCTATAAAATTCAGGAGGGGGCAAGAATGTACTGGACTCAGCTCTAACAGTTTTGCTCCTTGATGAAATTGCTATATTTTCACTCAGAGCATTTTTCTTAGCTATTGGCAATTGTTCCAAATCAAGCTTGGCTTACTGTTTTGTGGCTTGTCTAAACTTTAAATGTTTCAATAATTCAGATTAAACTTAAAAGTGTATGCACAAATCATTCCCTTTTCCCTTTCCACCATGCCAATGTTTCAATATTTACCAGCACAAACCTGTTTTGCTCTATAAATAACTGAGTTCAGCATAGTCTAATAGACGGTTCATTATGACATTATCACTTGATGACTGAAAGTTAAAAATAATAACAATAAAAGGCATTTATATAGGGCTTTATAGTTCAGAAATCCATTTGCATCCATTAACTCATTTGAGCCTGAGAACGGTATCTAAGGTATCTTAGAATATTTAAGTCATATATACTAAGGTATCTAAGAAGATATCTAAGGTATCTTAGATGTATCTAAGACATCCAAGATTCCTTCCTATTTGAAATCTATAATCCTATGAAATGGAGCCCAGAGTATTAAATGACTTGCTTAGGGTCACATGGGTACTAAATCTCAGATTTATAATTAGAACTTGGTGGGTCTGACTCCAAATTTAGTGACCTGTACAGAGTACCATAAGAACTTCCACCTTGAATTTCACCCATCTTTCATACTCATCAGGAACCAAGCTTACTGAAAAATGCCATTCACAAACACTGTAGATGTCATCAAGCTATAAAGTCTTTCTTAAGCTTATAAATGACTTTTCATTATGGAACCAGAAAATAATGAATCTGCTCATTTTTCTTCCCACAGAGACCAATAGTTAGGATGAGGGAGTACTTGATTTAGTATTGAAAAGCCATAGACAATTGGATTTAGTGCTGGAAAGGATATTAGAATTCACCTAGTCCAAACCCCATCATTTTAGAGATGAGGAAACCAAGGTTTATAGGATGAAGGAATGAGTAAAAAAAACTAAATCATATTAAAGACTTACTATATTCAAACTATTATTGCAAGATCTGGGGAAATAGAGGGAAATGGAACATGTCCTTAGCACTCATCTGCCTTGGAACTAATACTTAGTATTGATTCTAATGCAAAAGGTAAGGGTTTTAAAAATATTTTTGGTTTAGTTTTTTTAAGGAATTATGATTCCATGTCCAAATAATCTATCAATAATGTCATTAACAAAAATTTAAAAAAAAGCATTTCAAGTGAAGTTTTAGAAAAACAAAGGCACAAAGATGAACTCTCTACACGTTAACTCTCCAAATATTCAGATCAAATCTTTCCTCAGTCAGTTAATAAGAACAATAACCCACCAAAATTTGGTCAGTTTACTCAAGAAATATAAACAAATTTATAAGAGGGGATTGGAATGAGCATTTATTAAGCACCAACTATGTGCCAGTCATTATGTTAACCACTTCACATATATCCTTTCAACAACTCTGGGAGGCAGCTACTATCATGATCTCTATTTTTCAGCTGAAAAAACTGAGACAGAAGTCTAAGTGATATGCTCAACATTATGTAGTCATAGTTTAGAAGATGAATTTGAACTCAGATCTTCCTAACAGTAGGCCCAGGGTCCTATCAACTGTGCTACCTAGCTGCTGAAAAGTAAGTGCTATACCCATTTTCACATAATAGGTAAAAGAAGATCTGGAATTTGAATTGGTTTGACTTGATCTAAAACTTGAATCTTTTACCTCCTCAATATAATATTGGAAGAGCCACTTATTTCTCTGGACCTATGTCCTTTTCTATAAAATGTCAAAAATAATACTTGTGCTCTCTATGTCAAAGGGTTACTGTGAGGATCAAATGAGATTATGTGGGCCAAAATGCATTGTAGATCCTAAAATTAGATAAATAGAAGCTATTATTACTCTCTATCTATATAGGTCATTCTATACTATAAAATAACTTTGTAAGAAAAAATACTAAATTTCTTTGTGCTTATTTCCTCATCTATAAAATTAGAAAAAATAATTGACTATTTTTAAAATTACCATAAAATTTCATTTGCAAAACCACATTATGAGTAGATTATGATCTTGGACCTACTGACCAAGAAGGACTCAAAATATTTATTTTGAGAATATCAGAAGTATTACAGTCCTCATTGACTTGAAGATTTCAATTGCCTTATTTTTAAGATCCTGGATAGTAGAGAGGACAAACTAGCCCAACTGTATTATTTATAAGAAATAAAAATGTTTTCGTATGTCTGGGAAATGGAAGAGTAAGCTGAAAAGCTCACCTCTGTTGAAAATGCTTCAGAGAATGTGAACACAAATATTCTAGAAATGAAGGTTCCACTACATTTACATTCTTGTTTTCCATTAAATGTCAGTAATTGAAGTTTACTCTTTCAAGAATACTTCTAATAAGTAGAATCTGTCATCCAGTATACATTCTGCCCCCCATTGCAACGTAGATGCTTGACACAATGAGATTTGCTTATTATATTGTCATCTTCCCATTAAAATGTATTATGACTAAACATCCCAATCACTTTCAACTAAATATCTCCTTTTACTATTTTTCTTGAACCTTTCCAAATAATTTTCTTTATGACTAAACTATGCATAGTTATTATTTAGTATTCTTTTGTAGATTCTTTTTCTTACTTTGGTGGGAAACAAAATCAAAAATATTAAAAGCTTTTTAGCTTATTGGAGTCAGATAAAATCTGAAAAGTATTTATTTTTTATTTCATGTTAAAAATAATTAAAAAAACAACTAATAGTGAACTTTTAGAACTTTTTATATCATAAGTTCCTTTTAAATGTAAACTTCCTATTTGACATTTTTCTTCTTTTTTCTTATATTGATATATTCCTATACTTCCTGAGTTGACTTCAGCTCTGGAATTTTAGGCAATTGGGAAAAGTAAACTAATTTATTTTCATTTAATCAGTTAAAATACTTTTTACATTGTTTTAATGAATCATTTTCAATTCATAATTCACTTAAAAAGGTCATTTATAATGAATTTTTTTTACATTTATTAATATTCATTTTTAACATGGTTACATGATTCATGCTCCTCCTTTCCCCTTCAACCCCCCCCCCCCCCCCCCCCCTACCCATGCGCATTTCCACTAGTTTTGTCATGTGTCCTTGATCAAGACCAATTTCCAAATTGTTGGTAGTTGCATTGGTGTGGTAGTTTCGAGTCTACACCCTCAATCATGTCCACCCCGACCCATGCGTTCATGCAGTTGTTTTTCCTATATGTTTCCTCTCCTGCAGTCCCTCCTCTGAATGTGGGTAGCATCTTTACCATAAATCCCTCAGAATTGTCCTGGGTCATTGCATTGCTGCTGGTTCAGAGGTCCATTACATTCGATTTTACCACAGAATGTCAGTCTCTGTGTATAGAGTTCTTCTGGCTCTGCTCCTTTCGCTCTGCATCAGTTCCCGGAGGTCTCTCCAGTTCACCTGGAACTCCTCCAGTTTATTATTCCTTTTAGCACAATAGTATTCCATCACCCGCATATACCACAGTTTGTTCAGCCATTCCCCAATTGAAGGACATACCCTCCTTTTCCAATTTGTTGCCACCACAAAAAGCGCAGCTATGAATATTTTCGTACAAGTCTGTTTATCTATGATCTCTTTGGGGTACAAACCCAGCAATGGTATGGCTGGATCAAAGGGCAGGCAGTCTTTTATAGACCTTTCGGCATAGTTCCAAATTGCCAGCCAGAATGGTTGGATCAGTTCACAACTCC
>NC_058132.1:228526604-228628170 GCF_016433145.1 Gracilinanus agilis | reverse complement strand
TGGAAATGTCTCGATTCCACGTACCTTCCACGCTGTGCCCTGTTGTGGGGTTCCTCCGTTCGTCTGGACTTGTTTTTATGTCCCCTTGAGGAGTTTTGTATGTTTCGGTCAGGAGAGGTTAAGAGCTGCTTCTTACTCTGCCGCCATCTTAACCCGGAACTCTATAATGAATTTTATATAATTCTAATATGCTGTGTATTTAGATATGAAGAGATAAAAATAATTTCCATTACTGAATATTTCAATTTTTGAGCAGTTTTGCTAAATTGGCTTTTAAATCCTCTTTCCTTCTTTAAAAATTTTTCTAAGGGGTGGCCCTCTAGAGAAGGTTGGTCAAGAAATATGTTTGAATAAGAAGATAATATAAAAACAAAACGTAATAGATTTTTTTTTCCTGAGGGGAAGAGGAAGATCTACATGTAATAGAAAAAAAAAGTAAGTTAACTTGGAATCAGACATCTTGGCATTGACTTTGTTGAATGAGTTGTATGAGTTTGGGCAAGTTGTTGGATTAGATAATCTCTCAAGTCCTTTTTAATTCTATTATTCTACCAGTGTAGGTTTATTAAAAAGGAATGTAGTATGGGAGAGACCTTGCAACTTAAGATTAAAGTTATAGGACCATAGTCTTAGAGATGAAAAAAATAATTGAGGTTATCTAGCCTGAAGTTTAAAGTTAAGAAGACTGAAGCCTGGACAGCTTCCGTAATTTTCTTAAATTCTCACCAAGAGTAAGTGGCAGAGGCAGTATTTGAACACACATCCTCTGACTCAGAACCTAATACTCTTCACTGCACCACAACCTGGGGGCTTACAAATGAGGTCATTTTTTATTTCAACTCTTAGGTGAGACCTGAAGCAGATACTGATTCAATATTACAGTAGGTCACATTGAGAATGGTGACAGTATGGTTCTCCCAACTCACAAATGGCTGCACAGGGTCTGCTGAGTTGAACTTACTGATAGGAGGCAGGTGCTTTCTTACTTTCTCCTTCCTTAGAGGGTCATTTAAACTTCCCTATTGGACATTTTTCTTCTTTTCTCTTACATTGATATACTCCTATACTTCCTGAGTTGACTTCAGCTCTGGAATTTTAGGCAATTGGGTCTTCATTATGCTTTTCTGAAGCTTTTGACTCCTCAAATCTGGGATACATGGGATATGATGCCTGATTTTCTTCTCCTATTATGTCATTCTGTCTAAGAATCAATACTAAGTATTGGTTCTAAGGCACAAGAGTGGTAAGGGCTAGGCAATGGGGGCTAAGTGATTTGCCTAGGGTCACACAGCTAGGAAGTGTCTGAAGTGAGATTTGAACCCAGGATCTCCCATTTCCAGGTCTAATACTGCTAGCTGCTCCTCCGATATCATAAATTTGCTCATTGACCCAAGTTGAATATACATACAACTTTTTTATTCATATGCATACTTGCATTTATAATTTGTGTAAATGAAGGGGACTGTGTATTATAATGTCAAAAAAGATAGTGATTTTAATTAAATAGAAAAACATTTATTAAAAATTCAATATCAGTTACCAAATGACTATTATCTGATGCAACTGACCACTGACTTATTGATTAGAATTGGTTCTCTGAGGTTACAGGGAAGCAGACTTTGGCTCAATACAAAACAAAAACTTTCTCTCTATTAAGGCTGACATGAAAATGAAATTAAGCCATCCTTTGCATGAGTGAGTTCCCTGTTCAAGGAGATTTTAGACAGTCTTACTTTGCAAGAATAATGCTATAAAAGAAACTCAGAATGGAGTGAGGGTGGAGGTTAGACTGGTTTACCATCTAAAGTCCATTCCCATTCTGTGGTTGATCATTTTAATTTTCTAATGCTGGTAAACCGAGGAACTGAGATGCTATGTGAGATGTAAGATGTATTTTTTTAATCACATAACTTTTCTTTCACTGATCCAGGAAAACTGAGTCACATTTGGCTAAGAAATCATGGAATGAATGTGTTGAAAATGTACTATATGTTCAGTTTTCATGTCTCCAATTTTATGACTTTCCCTTAAGGTAAAAACTTTATTTCATTCTCCTCCACCTATGTAATTCTCCAAAATCCTGGATCAAGACCCTGTTAATGTGGAAAGCAAAAAATTGAACTTTGCCAAGTTTGAATAATTAGACAAACACTCATGGAGCTACGTGTGTCCTATTCAGCAGAAAGAGATATATTGTCTACACCTGCCTTCCTTAGTTTTAGCTAAGGAAAAATATATATTATAATTTGCAGCAGATGGTAAGGCATATATAATCTTTAGTTTGATTTCAAAAAAGATACTTACTGGTGGAAAAAAGTTGTGCTTCCTTTTAGGAATAAAAAAAATCTTTACTTTCACATGCTTGTGTTTTTGATCAGGCTTCTGGAGAGGAAAAAAGATGAGCCTCTTGAGCTCCAATGAACTCTCATCACCAAACTGCATGAAGATTGTGCTAATCCTTTGAACAGTGGGAACCACCAAAGCACTCAGGCCCTTAAAGAAAGAAATCAGAACCTAGTGGTATGTGAAGATGAAAAGAATAAGTAATTATGAAAAGTAGGGGAAAAAATCAAGTTAAGTAACACTCATTTGTCCAGCACTAATAGGGAATGAATACTTTCACGTAAATGAACAGTCTAGACAGATGAAATTTACTTATCCAAGGGCCAAAAATCTTTTGTGAAGATGATTTTAGCCTTTTTGCATAGAAAGCTTTCTAAAGAGCATTATACACTTCTCTGCCTCATTATACAGAGTATACTAAAAAGTTTAATTTTTTTCCTGATGACCCAGAGTTATAATTATGGCCATTTATTATTGTATTGTAGAGGAACATAACTCTGTTTTTTTTTACATTTTTTCAGAGTCTTTAATATTAAGCTCTTACCTGTCATAAACCTATACTTTCTGGGAATTCTAGCTTAGGGACTTGTAGAGAATTCATGCAGGAAAGTTATGTTACGTATATAGGAAGATTATATATATCCCCCAAATTAACATAACAAAATGGCTCCGTGAGAGTTTGTATGAACAAGGTCCTTATGCCTTAAGCTGGGACCTAAATACAAAACAGTAACTGTATTAAAAACAACAATACCCTAATCTTCAAAGATCTTATCATAATAGCAGGTTCTCTGATATTACATACTATGTAAACATTCAAAGTTGTATTTGAGGAGATACTTTTCTAATGTCTCTATTTTCTGACACTGATGTGGTAGTTAATTGTAGAATTCAAACAAGAGATGTAAATAGGAAAAGAAAGGAAAAGTGGACACAAATCAAAGAATGAAGGTAAAAATAAAGCACACAAAATCATCTTATATTGCCAGTGCAACATAAAAAGCCTCCCAGAAATGTGAGTGATTTCTTAATTTCCACCACTACTTTTCTAGCTACTCTTAAAATGTAGGAGTTCTGTTTTATATATATATATATCTGTTTCACATTGCATTACCCCGACCAGTGTCATTTTAAAATAATGATGATAATCCCAATCATCTTAGGTTACTATTACAAAACCCTGCTTGCAATGGCGTTACAGCAATTTCTTGCAAGAAAAATCAAGTGGTCGAAACTGAACTCAACCCTAGCTTGATCTTTAGTGCTGCTAATTCTATGTGCTTCTGTTTCTTCAAAAATTTGAGAGATGTTTATTACTTCACAGGTATAGACAGATATTCCTTCCAGTATTGTAATAATCCAGTCCTACTCTTTTATCCGGTGTGATTATTGTACATTAAAAATATACATTTAGGGGGCAGTTGGGTAGCTCAGTGGAGTGAGAACCAGGCCTAGAAATGGGAGTTCCTAGGTTCAAATCTGGCCTTAGACATTTCCCAGCTGTGTGACCCTGGGCAAGTCATTGCCTCCATTACCTACCCTTACCACTCTTCTGCCTTGGAGCCAATACACAGTATTGACTCTAAGACGGAAGGTAAGGGTTAAATATATATACATTTATTTGTTTTTTTTTATTTTAAACCCTTAACTTCTGTGTATTGGCTCCTAGGTGGAAGAGTGGTAAGAGTGGGCAATGGGGTCAAGTGACTTGCCAAGGGTCACACAGCTGGGAAGTGTCTGAGGTCAGATTTGAACCTAGGACCTCCTGTCTCTAGGTCTGGCTCTCAATCCACTGAGCTATCCAGCTGCCCCCTATTTATTTTTTTAGCATGTATTTTTTTTTCTCATATATCTCCTGAATGAGGTAGGAGGGAGGAAATTTTTTAACAAGTATGCCTTGTCAAGTAAACAAATTTCCACATTGACCATATCCTCAAATATGTTTCATTCTGTATTATTTAGTCTTTCTCTTTTCTTACAAGAGGTGGGTAGCATTCTTCATTATTAATCCTCTGGAATCATGCTTGGTCATTGCATTGATCAGTGTTCTTAAGTCCTTCAAAATAATTCATTTTTACAATATTGTTAGTGAAGTATAATTATGAGACTGGGAGCCTACTTAAACATTCTGTATTGTCCTACCATGTGAGTTAGAGGAACCTTTTTGCATCAGAGGAAAATTATTGGAAGCTTAACATTCTTCTACCTACTAATGAATGGGTATGGAAGGAATATTGTTGAGCATAGGAATAAAATATAATAACCATTAGATCGCATCATTGCAATTGCAAGAATTACTCCAAACTTTTTTTAAACTTTTATCTGCCATCTTAGAATTAATACTTGCTCAATGTCACACAACTAGGAAGTGTCTGAAGTCAAATTTGAACCCAGGACCTCCTATCCCTAGGCTTGGCTCTCGATCCAGAGCCATCTAGCTGCCTCCTCAGCCCAAACTTTTAAAACCAAAATAAAACCTTAACTTTCAAGTCAAATACATTCAAACAAATATTGTGTATCTACAATGTTTGTAGAACTTTTCTAGATAGTAGAGGAAAAAGTTGAGGCAAGATATGGTCCTTCTCTTCTTGGAGCTTACCAGTTAGTAAGATGAAAAGAAATATGCAGATATGTAGTGGGGGGGTCTGGCATGTATATGGGCCACATCAGTTTGCTAAGAAAACATTGCACAGTACTCATCTGTTCCTAGGGGAATTGTGAAGAACATAGCATGAGTGAAGACCAGCATTTGTGAACATTTTTTGTTGGTCCAACATGCAGTTATGAAGAAGAGCCTTTTCCCATTTGCTGCAAAGACAACTTATTGGCGTTGTCAAAAAATAGTCTGGGATGGGACCTGTAGTCTTTTGCTGCTTTTGTGTCTGAGGGAGCACTGACTCAACAGCTTCCAGTGAAAGAACTCTGTTCTTCAGGGAAGGGGCTATAGGAATTTTCCCAAAAGGTCTCTTGAGGCATATAACTCCTGGGGAAACAGCTCTTGGGTATCTCTTAGTTCATTCTTTTTGATTCTAAATATAGGGAGGAGAATTTCCTAAATAAACTGGGAGCATGAAACATGGGAATAAGGGAGCTCAGGAGAGTTACTCTAAGTGTTAGTCCCAACCCAGCAACCTGAGTTTCAAGACACTATTTTCTTGTTTTAATTCATGTATTTCCTTTTTTCCAATTGTCTTCAGCCTCTCTTGGTTGTTTTTGAGTTCTTGAGTTAATTGAATTTTGAGTTCTTTTAAAGCCTGTGTCCAATTCCTTGGAGTTTCTGTGTTTTTTTTTTTTTCTTGGTGTTTCCTGGTCCTCCTTTGATCCATTTGCTCTTTGTTAATTTCCTGGATAGAAGCTGTAGATTGTAATTTCTTTTTTCCTTTTTCTGTTGTTTACTCATGTTTTATCCTTCTTTCCTCTCTGTAATTGGCTATAATCTTGGTCCTTTGATTATTTGCTGGATCTGTGGGTTTGGGATATTCAGTGCTGAAAGTGCTTCTTCTCTGCTTTGTTGACTCACTAGATTAGAGTGCCCTGATGCCAGATCTTCCCCAGCTGGTAGTAAAACCTAAAGATGTGATTTCACCTACTTTTACTGCAGTCTATAGAGGAGGGATGTTTGGGCTTCCATGCCCTGTGAAGACTTATCTGCTTATTGATAAGATTAAGCCAGGGTGTTGTTGGTCTGCAGAGTTCAATGTGCTCTGAGGCTAAAACTTCCAGAAGGGGTGGGGCATTGCAAGATGGAGTGTTTGGCCTCCCTTTCTGTGCTTCTCCTCCAGCTATCTCCCTGTCTTCTGTGATCAAAGCTTTGAGTCTAGCATAGCTGTGCCAGCAAGGCACTCCCTCTGGACTAGCACCCTTGCCTCCCCAGAGATTCCAGGATCTGCTGGAGACCTGGCTGATTGGATGTGGGAGGGGACCTAAGATCTTCCTTTTTCCTTTCCCCTTGAGCCCAACAGTTCAAGAATTCAGGCTTGTGTGTGTGTACCTTTTAAATTGAGTTTAGCAGGAGGATCCCCCAGCTCTGTTCTATTGTCATATTTTGTTTTCTGTCCCCTCAAAGCCCTTTGTTCTTGATTGGTGTTGAAGGGTTTGCAAAGGTCTGGAGCCTTGCTGCTTCTAAGCCTCCATCTTCCCAGAATTCCTCAGGTCTGCAAAACTTTCCCAAATTCCTTCCAAGAGCCAGGTCAAGATGATGACTCAAGCTGAAAGTGATTCCTGAGGCTGACTTTCTTCCTTCAGCTGACCGTCTTCTTGAAGCTGCCTTTCTTCTTGTAGTCAACTCCAACCCAGCAACCTGAGAAACAAGTGTCTGGGATTCCAATCCCAAAAAATTTGACTGCAATGTCAGTTTTGGTGTGACCTTGGTACAAATTGCCCCACTTCAAGAAACTAAGGTGGCTTTAGTGGGGATTATTTCCCCATATTGGGGAAAATGTGTATAATATTTTACAGTTATGTCTTTGAAGAAAATATTCCTTTGTAAAAACTATTTCATGTAAAACAATCAATTGAAATAAGGTTACTAGTTACTAGAGCCCTAAAATCAAGGGGAGGGTGAGGAACATAGCTGAAGGGAGGTCCAGCTGATGATAGCAGTAGAGAGATAGGAAGTGAGGTCAGGCCCTGCCTCTGACACCTCTGTGACAATAGTAAAAGATAACACTGGACAAGTCTATTAGTTTTGAAAAACAGAATCAGGTATAAGTTTAGAAGGAGAATGAAGACTTCGATGTTAAAGTGTAGCAAAACTTTTTGTTTGAGCTAAACCTGTCATTTTCTTGATATTGGAAACTCTTGGACTCTCTCAGAGGAAACCCTTACCAATACAGGAATTGTTCTGCAGCTTATAGAGTTTCCTAGAGTGTGGGCAAGTAATTTTCTAGGGGAAAGGGTGGTCACAAAACCATTAGATGTAAGATGTGAAATGAAAAACCAGATCTTCCTGAGTCTAAAACAAATCCTTGGCCCATGAGTTCTCTATCAACTTTATCACTGTTTGAAGCCTAAAAATTATTATTGTTATGGTTCAGATATTTTCAGTGATATATGACTTTTTATGACTCCTTTTGGGTTTTTTTGGCAAAGATTTTGGAGTGATTTGCCATTTTTAAAAATCCAGCTCATATTACAGATGAGAAAACTAAGGCAAACTGAGTTAAGTGATTTACTCAGGATCACATAACTAGTAAGATTCTGAGGCAAGATTCGAATTCAAGAAAATGAGTCTTCCTGATTCTAGGCTAGATCACTCATATCCTGCCTGGCCCATGGTAACCGTTTATTATTGATTGGTTGATAAGCATTTTAAGATTTTATAAAATGATGTGGCTGTGCTTTTCTCTTAGGAGGAAATATCTTTCCAGAAATCTGCTAATGAAATCTGGAGAAAAAAGTGGGTTGGAGGCTCATAACCAAGGCCAAGAAAATGGTGTCAGGAGACTCAAGAGCAAACATAATTCCTACCCTTCCAGTTGTTGTTGTTTCTAAGAGAGCTTCATAATCCAATATCTTTTCAGATTCATTACATATCTGAAATCCAGGGTTGCAGTACCCCCAGAGAATGAATGACCTCTGCAAAGAATACTGCAAACTTGTCAAAAGCTGGACTCAGTCAATACTACAGATAAAGGGCATTGGCAAGAGTGCCTTTTAGTTAAAATATTTACATAATCTCCATGACCATTTTGGACAAAGAGTATTCTGCTCAGAACAGTGCTATAAAACACTTTACAAAATAGCCCACTTTGCAAAAAGGATGGGCTTTCCTAGTACCATCTGTGGTCTGAACCTGAAGCCCTTTGGGACAAACACACAATAGCAGAATGAGGCCAGAGGGTACTGCAGTAATAAGAAATGTGGAGACCAAATTATGAGCTTCTGAATGCTGGTTTGCAGGCAAAATGACTTCGGCTCCAGAGGAGGGAAATGATGCTGATTCCAACCACAGAACTGATTGTCCTGTTCTCATGACTCTTCAAAGTTTAGCTGCCTCTTTTCTGGGTGGTTGATTTTGTACATTTGAAATTATTAGATGGTTAAACAGCCACGTCTTGCATTTTTCCATCTAAGAGCTAGTGCCCTGTCGACACAGTTCAAGACAGCTTACATGAAGACTCTTGGCAATAAATTTTTTCAGAAAGTGTTGTGTACAACTTCACTATTCTAGCACTGATTCACTGTTGACGGACTGGGCCTATGATTTTTCTAGAAGCTGTTATCTTATGGAAACAAAACTTCGTCATGAAATCTTAGGCGTGTGTGGGTCACTGCAGTAAAACAAAAGAAAATGTATAAAATTTACGGAAGAGAAAAGTGTTTTGGCATTCTGACTAAGCAAGCAAATTAGCATCTTTCATATTCTTTTTTTTAAAACATTTACTTTCTGTCTTAAAAAATGATGGAATCGGTTCCAAGGCAGAAGAGCAGGAAGGGTGAGGTAGTTGGGGGTTAAGTGACTTGTCCAGGGTCCACTTAGAAAGTATCTGAGGCCAGATTTGAACAATCCTTGCACTGATGATTGAAAAAAACAAACAACTTTTACTGTCTTAATAACAACAATAAGACTGAAGGGCGAGGACTAGGCAAATGAGGTTAAGTGACTTGCCCATGCTCACACAGCTTAGAAGGGTTTGAGGTCATATTTGAACCCAAGTCTTTCTGACCATAGTCCTGGCACTCCATCCACTAAATGACCTACCTACCACTAAGCAGCTTTCTAATGTATATACTTTATTCTTAAAAAGGCAAATGTTCATCAGTGATCAGGAAAAGCATACCATATGACATGCCTTAGTACATAATAAGTGTAAGCTTCTTGAGGACAAAGGATGTTTTTATATTTGTTTTTGTAACCCAGGCAGTGCGGAGACATATAATATTCATGGCATATATGCATATAGTAAGTCTTTAATAATGATTGCTTGTTGAACTCAATGAAAAGAAAACATTTACTACTTATCTCAGGAACAAGGAATGAGGCACAGGAAGGATTGGAAAACCTGTGTGTTCCAAAATGAAAAGAGCAGATGTAGAAAATGAAAACATAATTAGACAATGGTCCATATTTATCTTTCCTTCCTTGTAAAGCAAAACTTAATTGGAAAGAAATGGGAAAGTTTTATTTCTTGCCAGGCAGATTTTTCCAAGTTTTATGGCTCTATGGGGTGGGAAATTTTAAATGTTTATCCAGATGCTAAGAGGTAGAAGGTGAGGAATGTATGGATAAATGGAAGTACATTTACAGTTGAATGTGAACTATGGATAGTTCCATGAATAGAACATAAAAAACTTATATGAGGCTTCACAAGGTAAAAAATTAAATTTCTAGATTTTATAAATTGATGATAATAGAATAAACCAATTTCCTTCTTTCTAGGGATCATCCTTTCATTGAAAACATAGCAGATCCATTGTTTTTTTGTTTGCTTTTGTTTTTTTTTTTCAAAAACAAAAACAAATGAACAATAACAATAAAATCAGCATGAAATATCCAGGGTTCTATCTGAGGACATGTTAAGAGTCTCAGGAAAAGGAATTCTATTTCTCTTTTGAGACAAATGCTGCTGTCAATGATCATGTCATGCAGTGACATTTGGTTTGGACTGGCCAGCCCCTGAGGTTCTTTCCAACTCTTAAATTCTGTTTCTATGATCTGAATGTGGATAGGGTAAATCAATAAAAATAATATATTGATGTAACACATTAAGGCTTTCAAAATGCAACCCACCAAGGCATACAGGACAAGTATATTCATTTTTTAGATTCAGAAACTGAGACACAAAGAAACTAAATGACAATGCACCCCACCAGGTAGTGGGGTAGCAGAGCTAGAAAACCAAACTCATTTCTCCTGGCTCTATCATACTGCTTCTCAGCTTTTTAGCCTGTTTTCTCTCATCCTTTACTGACAGCTAATATCCCACATTCCTGTGATGTCCACAACATGGAACACTTCAGCAGTTCTCAAGGAGGATGGAGATAGTAGGCAGGCTATTGCTATAAGATGTTATGGATGTTGCTGGGAGACAAGTCTTCAAAATTGTTCGGTCACTTTTAGTCATGTCAGACTCTTTAGGACCCAATTTAGTTTGCATTTTTGTTTTGTGCATAGGTAGCTGTTTTTTAATCATGTGTTAAGTTTCAAAAACTTGCACTAAAAAACACCTTTCTATTGAAATTTCTGTTTTTCTCACTCACAGTCATATTTTCAGTTTATTTCATACTATTTCAGAGATTTTTTTTTCATATTTTAGTTTCCATTGAATAGTGCCCTTTAGGAAAGGAAAAATGAAGAATGTTTAAAATAATAAGAGTAAAACAAGAAAAGAATTATATTAAAGAGATTATGGTCAAATATGCTACCATGAAGGAGGGAGGTGGTCCATCTTATTAAGAGAGGCAGCATGGAAGAGAAGAAAGAAGGGCTGAACTCGCCCCCTTCATTAATTACCAGATTCACAAGCTAATTGCTTATCTTTCTGATTCTAGATTTCCTTATCCGAAAAATGAGGAATTCTCCACCTATATCTTGGATCTCATCCCCTATTATGTCCTTCATGATCTTACATCATTAGTCATTCCTTCTTTTTTATATATCTTGAATTACTCTCACTGCAGCCCTCCTCTCAATCCAAAAACCCAATGCATCTGAGCAAATCTTTCCTAGGCCCTACCATTTCCTATAGATGGAATGAAAGTTCCTTCCTTGAGAGCAGTGACTTTTTCATTTTTGCCTTAATAACTCCAGTGTCAAGTAAAGTGACTAGTATATAACAACACTTAATAAGGTCTTGACAATTAATTGATTGATTAGAAGAGGGTTTATATATTCCTCTCAAACTCAGTTTTAAAAAGACCAAATGGTCCAATGATAGGCAAACTACAGCCCGAGCCAGATGCGGTCCCCTGAAATGTTGTATCTGCCTGAGTGACATTATTCCTAATCTGACAAATACAATGAGTAGGATACAATACAATGAAACTTCAAAAGAGTTGCCTTAGAAACAGGCTAACAGATGAGCATTTCCTTTCCTTTGGCCCCCTCTTTAAAAAGTTTGCCCATCACTGGTTTAAACCATTCTGGCATACAGAAAAAAGAGGGGAATTAAGAGAGTAAAGCAGGAGATTCGGGAGCCCAAGTTATAGTAATTTAAGAATAAATAAGATTATATTGTGTATTTCATCCTATTCTATTTAATTAAATAGGAATTTATTAATTATCTACTAACCTCAAAGTACCAAAGTTTGGGGTGGGGTGGGGGCGGGACAGAGCCAAGGCAGAGTAAAAGCAGGGAAAGCTCAAACCACTCTGAAAATTCTCTCCAGCCAACTTTAAAATAACACTTCAAGGGGGCAGCTGGGTAGCTCAGTGGAGTGAGAGTCAGGCCTAGAGACAGGAGGTCCTAGGTTCAAACCTGGCCTCAGCCACTTCCCAGCTGTGTGACCCTGGGCAAGTCACTTGACCCCCATTGCCCACCCTTTACCAATCTCCCACCTATGAGACAATACACCGAAGTACAAGGGTTTAAAAAAAATAACACTTCAAAATAGATACTGGACTGTCAGAACCAACAAGGGGATAGAACTTGAAAGGTACACAGGCGGTATGGTTCATTGGGTTAAAAAGGGAATTCAGACAATAGCAAGGCTGCCCTAAGGATTAAGGAGCAAGCCAAAGGCAAGCTCCCCCACTCCCCACACACACAGCATCTAATTTTCCAGGCTCTGAGCCTGAGCTTAAGTCTACTTTGAGAGCCTGAGATCCTGCCTAAGCCAATAGCAGAGCACCACATGCACACCCCCTTGAAGTTCCAAGCCCCAGATCAAGCCTGCATTGAGGTCCCAAACCCTAGCACAAGGCAATCAGGTGCCCCTGGCTGGCTGGCTGCCCCTGAGCCCCTGTTTAAGCCCAAACTAAGGCCCAGAACCCCAGCATGAAGTTATCAGCTGTGTGCCTAGCTGATAGAAGCTGCAAGAGGAGCCCAGAGCTCCTGCCCAAGCCTATAGTGAGGCCTGGAATCTCAGCATGAGATAGTCCATGACACTCCTGACCTGTTTAAGCCCAGAGTAAGGCCCAGATTCCCTGCCTAAGCCAAAAGCAAGACCCCAATCACCAGAGCAAGGAAACTCAGAATGCCCTATGTCCCCTAAGCCATCAGCAGTCTAGGGGGAGAATCAGCATTGTGCTATTTAGAAGAAATAATGAATAGGATGATTTCAGCTAGAAAGAACTTCATGAACCAGCAATGGGAAGTAACTTTCAGAGCTCCCAGCCCACAGGCCTTCATACTACCGTGGAAGAACTAAAACTTGCAGAAACTCAGAAATAGAACTAAGGGTAAACAGCAAAGAATTGGAAATTGAGGGAAAGTCCATCAATTACAGAATGGCTGAATAAATTGTGATATATGATGGTGATGGAACACTATTTTGCTATTTAGAAGAAATGATGAACAGGATGATTTCAGAAACAGCTGAAAAGATTTTCATGAATTGATGCAGAACAAAATAAGCAGAATCAAGAAAACACTGTTCATAGTAGCAACAATATTATATAATGATCCCTTCTGGTAAGGGAGAAACCAGGGAAAGGTGCCTTAAGCAGTAAATATGGGTCCAGGTGGGTGTGAGAGACAGGAATGACAGGAAGGGACCCAATAAGTAGGGAGACTAAAGTTTAACAGCAAAGGGGTGTCTGTTACTGAATTGGCTGTTAGGTCCAACTGCCACTCTGAAGCACCAAGACTAGGTAATCAGCAAAGTAAAGGCAGGAGTTTATAAATTAAGGCAACACATTTAATCAAAGAAAAACTAAGATTAAGGATGGGTTTACTGCACTTAAAAGCTAAGGGCAAACCACAGGGGCAGGGGAAGGACTTGACTACACTCTCCTAAGCAAGACAGGGCCCAAAGAAAGCTGAACTGGAATCACAAGGGAAAAGTTCCTGCCAACCTGGTTCCAGCCAGGTTTGATCAGATTAGCTAAGGACCTGAGGATGGCTTTACTTGGGATCTCATGGCTAATCCAGGAATGGTTTCAGGATGCCAGGAGTCAACTCCACCAGAACAGGTGATCCAAGGTATCCAGGTAGGAAGAGAAAGTTTACAATGCTGTTCACCAGATCACAAACTACTTCCCTACTCGGTGCTGCTCTGCAGGTCTGATGTCCTCTGCTGTAAGTCTTCACCACTCTCAGGATCCCAGGGAATCTGGATACAACTCCCCTAGCTCTGAGATCTCCCAGGGTCAGCAACAGTTTGTGCCAACCCACCATGAAGTCCTTCTCAGGCACAAGCCACTTCCTCCTTCCCCTGCATTCCATTCAGAATGTCCATGACCTCCAGCTAAGGCTTTTCCTAGCCTGCTTACACATCTACTTTTAAACTTATGCCTCTTACACTTCTGAAAGATTTAACTACTTTCAGCAATAGTTATCCAAGACAATTCTGAAGGAAGAACTTATGATAAAGAATGCTATGCACATCCAGAGAAAGAACTGCTAGAGTCAGATGCAGATCAAAGCATACTGTTTTCCATATTCATTTATTTATGTTTTTATTTTAGGTTTTTGATGTCATATGAGTATTCCTTTATTGCAAAAAACAATATGGAAGTACATTTTGCATGAATACATATATATAAAACCCAGATAAAATTGCTTACCATTTCCAAGAGAGGAGTGAAGAGGAGGAGAGAGAGAATTTATGTTTTATGATTTTAGAAAACATATGTTGAAAATTATTACTACATATAATTGGGAAAATAAAATATCATTGACTATTTTTTTAAAAAAAGTACTATGCTAGGCACTGAAGTTTCAAAAACAAAACAGAATATTCCCTGTCCTCAAAAGCTACCATGAATCCTATGCCTGTAATGCCAGAAATTTGTCCAATCTGCATTAAAACAACTGAGGCAGATGGTTCCCTCCAAAGAATAACACCCCAGATTTTCCTAGTCACCTTGCTTCCAAATACTAGGTGGACATATAGAAATTAACTCATATACCCCACCTTTGTGCCACCTACATTATCATCAAGTTGGCTTTATCAACAGATTCATTTTAGCTTCTTCATTAATTTGCCCAGCTTGTTTAATAAGTGTCACAAGGAATCAACACTGCATGGAAGGTTTTTTTTTTTCCCATATTTAATATATCGTGGAACTTTCCACTGAAGCTTGTGACATCTGAGCAGAGGCCTCCCTTCTAGTAATCTTGATTTCTTCCAGTCATGTTGATTAAGTTAAAGTCTGATATAGAATTCCTGGGGATTGGGGGAAGACTCTTTTGATTTTCTAATTACTAACCAAGACTAGTAACTTCTGATTACCATTTTTTAAATAACTAACTGATCAATATCCCTACGGAACCACATTAAACTAGATAATATTGATTAGAACTAATATTAGGGATAAAATTATTGATTTAAAATGTTCAGGGGTCTACTAGAAATAGAGTAGGGAGTCATATTATTTCTCATAAGCATTTTGGAACATCTCTCTACTCCAAATAGCATATTTTTAAGGAGGTCAGATGAGAATTTTTAATTGCCTGTTGAAGCCTTTTTTATCACTCCCTTTGCTTGATATTTAAAGTTTGTATCATTATTTAATGTTTCAATAACTTGTGCCTTGTTTCTGCCATTAGACCATAAGCTCCCCAAAGAGAGCGATCATGGCTTATCCTTTGTATCTTTTACAATACCAAACATAGCACATAGCAGGCTTCCAATGGGCTTGTTGAGTGAATGGATTATTCACAGTCATGTAATTGATGTGAACACTCCCAAACTACTTTTTTCAATATAAGTTTCTTTGAGGTCAATTATCCATATAATGTCCAAAGTATAGTGGAATTAGAATTTATATTCCTTATCACAGGCCCCTCGGGGTAAACACATCCTTACCAAATCCAGTTGGAGGAAACTATTGAGATGTCTTCTAAACCTATTCCACTTTAATAAATAGGTCCCAGATTCAGATCCAGCTCCAGAGAAAGCCTGGTGTGCCCAGCTCATTGCCAAAACCTCTAGTCGGTATACAGATTTATACCTGGACACCCCAAGTCTCTAGAGGAATCCCAGATCAAAAGAGTACATGAGGAATTCCTTGATCCTGCACCCTAAGAGTGTTGGAGATAAAAAAGCCAGTGTAGAATTAAAAATTAATATCCAAAATACTACAAGTATTATTTTGATAAGATCTAATAATAATAATAATAATAAGCAAGAGGAAAAAATAGCTTCAGTAAAAGAGAAAAAGCTTCCCAGACCACACACCCAGGAGAGAGCCCAGAGCTGTCAGAGCAGAGACCCCCTTGAAGGCAGGGGTTTCCAGAAAATTTATTTCCCAAAACGTAAGGATGCCAAGAGAGGACATAACTTAAGGGGATGCTGAGTAATGTAGTTCAGGTATATCAAATTTCTATTTACACGTTCACCCCTGTGATCCTTTTGGGAGATCAGTCTCCCTAATGGATCATTTTAAACATAATTTACACATTCACCCCTGTGATCCTTTTGGGAGACCAGTGTCCCTAGTGGATCATTTTAAACATAATTAACTTAAAACTTTAAAGATTTTTAACCAAAGGTATATACAATATTGCAGTTTCTAAAGGGAAATCACAATAATTTGGGGATAAAAAGAAAAAAAGAACAAAACCAATGTTAGATGCATCACCAAATAGCCTATTAGGGGACAGTCCCCTTTGGCATAAGAGTGTACATTCAAAATAAATGCACTCAACCCCTCATATTTCAAATTCACCATATCTCAAAGTTCACTCTGGATCTTTTAGTGTGCATATGGTCTCTGCAGGCATCTTTGTGGTGACTTCTCCAAAAAGTTCATCTTCTGTTTGCATCTCAAACATCACTAGATTCTGTGAGATATGCAACTCACCCTCCTTTAGGATCAGGGGTTAACATGTCAAAAACAACTTGTACCTGTGCTTCTATCCCAGATACCAAAGTACCTCACAGGGGAATGTCATCTAATCCTCCTTGTTTGTCCTCCTCCCCACCTTCCATCTGTAAGGGTTAAAAATTTAAGGTTGGGCTAAATATATGAGAATGTGGTTGCCAAAATTAATATATCTCAAGTCAATTACTTTTTAGCAGCATTTCTTTATAAAATAGAGGGAAAGAGTGAAAGTAGAGAAATGAGAAAGAGAGTAGAGAAGGTATCTATCCTATATCACACTAGATAATTACTCTGTGCTGGTTTGAACCAGGCAGGTCTCCTTAAAGCTCCACCAGAGGACCATGGATCAGAGGGGCTGGTGGTGAATAAAGCAAGGGTTGTAGCCACGAGGTCTCCTCCAAGACAAGGGGCTTCTCCAGAAGATAGTTCCTCCAGGATCCAGGAAGGGAGTCAGTCTTTTTCACTCACCTATATGGTAGTCCAAAGAGAAGATCCTCCAAAGAGCTCCCGCTCCTACTCTGAAAAACTTCTCACAAAAAAACCCCTCCTCTCATAGGAAGTTGCAACTACTTTCAAAGACCCTTGTTTGCATCACTTCCTATGCCTTCCTTCCACCTTATATGGACCCCCATGGGGCAATCAGTCCTTTCTGAGTTGTCACCCACTTTAGCACATGGGTTTTGGACCTCCCCCAACTTAAGCATAAAGTGAGGGTGTATATGCTTCTGGTGATTAAATCTAAAAGTAGGCAGGGGAGAGTTAATCCTATCTTCACATGTTGCTGGTCATTGTAAGAATTAAAAATTATGAGTCTAAAAAAAGAATTTATATTAATGTGTTTTTACAACTGAATTATAAAAGTAAGAGGGGAAAATGGTTCTAAACTTCTAACAAACTTCTTGAATAAAAAAGAGAACAAAAAATTTTCTGGGGAAAATGCCGGTAATAGGCAGATAAATATGTATATATATATATATGCATATATATATATTTGTGTGTGTATGTGTGATTTTTTTCTTTAACATTAAAAATGTGTTCTTAAAATATAGTGTTTATGTTAAAAAGTCAGCAAGTCAAATTTACAAATATTTACTAAGTATTGGACAATGTTCCAAGTGCTTGAGATACAAAGAAAGGTAAAAATAATCCTTGCTCTCAAGGAGATCACAATTTATTGGAGGGAGCCAATATACAAACTATGTACAAGAAAGATAAAGAGTGCTTACTGAATTGCAGGTGTTTGTGTGTAGAGAAATATAATCATATTTGTATGCTAGGATTATTGTTGTTGTATATCCTTCTCTTTGAAGATGTCCAGGGACACCATGGAGTAATGTCTTGATATGTGCATTAATTGGGTTTATATGAGGCTGAATTGCACAGAGTCTTTGGCCCTAGTCTTCAATGTCTGACCAACATTCCACAGTACCTGCTTCAGCTGCTTTCAAGGTTGGTGGAAAAACTTGTTCTCATCTGCTCATTCTGCTGGAAGAAGTCTTCATGTGCTTGAGGTAGACATCCTATTAAGTCACTGATGGGTTTCAGGTTGGTTGTTTACCCTCAATTTGGTTTAGCCCATCTGCTGAGATAGTTTTACTGAGATATGGCTGCTATATAAAGCTTTTTGGAGCCACAGGTAAGAGTTGGATGACAGGTAGACACCAAGGGTGGATGAGTAGCTCTGAAAAATACTCAGCAAGCCCTTATAGCAGGGGTTCTAGTGGTCTCTGCACTCACATAATCGATCAGAGGATAGATTGGACTGGGGAGAGGCAGGGAGGCCAATCAAAATACTATTATAGCAGTAACCCAGGCATGAGGACAAGGAGGTCTAGACCAGGGGACAGTAATAGAGGAGGGAAGGGGGTGCATACCAGAGATGTTGCTAAAGAAAAACAGAAAGTATTTATCAAGAGATGGCTGTGGAAGGTGAGAGCGGGATCAGTAGAGGATAGTATTTTGCTTGTGAATCTAGGTAACCAGAAGAATGGTTGTATCCTTGACAATTATAAGAATGTTAGGAAGATGGCAATATTTTGGAGGAAATTTAATGAGCTTAATTTTGTACATGAGTTTAAAACGTGTATGGTATGAGCTGTCCAAGAGGCAGATAGATAAGTCAGGGATAGATTTCTCTTAAGATAAAGACCAAATTGAGACAATGAAAAATTAGAAGTAACAAAATAGTTGCAAGAATGATAAATTTGGAATCAGATACATTGATTTTTAATCATAATTCTGCTACTTAGTACCTTCATATCATTTACAATTTTACTATCTTTTCTCTGTTCCTCCCAGTTTTCTCTTCAATAAAACGAAAGACTAACACAGGTGATCACCAAGGTCTCTTGAAGCTTTAAATCCTCTGATCTTTGTGGCAATTGATTTGGATCTTTTCCCAACTTTCATATCTTTCTCTTCCTTTTCATTTCCACCTTTTACCTTCATCTTAGATAATTATCATAGCATTCTAAGTAATCTTGCAGCTTTTGAGATTCATTGTCTTGTCCCCTTCACACAACCACCATCCCAATCCAGTATAACCTACACGCTATATTGTTGTTTCAGTTGTGTCTGATTCTTTAGGACACCATTTTCTTGGCAAAGATATTGAAATGATTTGCCATTTCCTTCTCCAGCTCATTTTATAGATGTGGAGACTGAGACAAACGGGATTGAATGATTTACCTAGGGTCACCCAAGGTTCTGAAGCAGTTTGCTATTTCCTTCTACAGCTTATTTTACAGAAAAAAAGTTTGAGGCAAACAAGATTATGTGATTTGCCCAGGGCTGCCCAGTGAGTGTCTGAGGCCAGATTTGAACTTGGGAAGATGAGTCTTGACTCTAGGCCTGTCATTATCCACTGTGCTACCTAACAGACCTGTGACCATATTCATTCTTCCTAAAATAGGACTTTCTAATTATTTAGGCTTGTAATTTTTTTCTCTGACTTCCCTTCTTTCTTTTTTTTTAAACCCTTAACTTTTGTGTATTGGCTCCTAGATGGAAGAGTGGTAAGGGTGGGCA
The DNA here is from genome assembly GCF_016433145.1 of Gracilinanus agilis. Classification (NCBI taxonomy): domain Eukaryota; kingdom Metazoa; phylum Chordata; class Mammalia; order Didelphimorphia; family Didelphidae; genus Gracilinanus; species Gracilinanus agilis. The sequence continues at coordinate 228,608,870 of NC_058132.1, read as the reverse complement.
ATGGGGGTCAAGTGACTTGCCCAGGGTCACACAGCTGAGAAGTGTCTGAGGCCGGACTTGAACCTAGGACCTCCCGCCTCTAGGCCTGACTCTCAATCCACTGAGCTACCCAGCTGCCCCTGACTTCGCTTCTTTCATTATCATCTCCCTTTATTTCCTGCAAGTTCAAATTATTTTATCAGGTATTTAAGGTCCTCCTCAAACTACTAGTAAATCACTATTCCCATTTTATGTACTACTATACTCCTCCAAAGAGACTGTCCACTCCAAGAAAACAGGAATAACTATTAATTTCCTAAATATACTGTTCTTTTCTACTTTCGTATATTTGCTTGCACAAAAATAGGCATTCCTTCTCCTTTGCCTCTAGTTCACCTGCCATTTTTATCCATTCTAACTGCCTAGAGGCAGGTTGCTTTTCCACTACATCAAATGTTGGGCCTGGCATTACAGAGAACTGAATTCAAATTAAGCCATAGCTACTTTCTCATTGTGTGGTTCTGGTCAAGACATAACTGCTGTCTGCTTCAGTTTACTCAATTGTGAAATGGATATCATAATATTCCCTACCTCCCAGGGTTGTTGCAAGAATTAATTGGGATAATACTTGTAAAGCACTTAGCACAGTGTCTGGAACACAATATAAACTTAATAAAAGCTTGTCCCCTTGTTTTCCCTATTCTTGAAAGTTCAGATCAAAAGCAGCCTCTTCCATGATGCCTTTATGCATCCCTCAGAAAGCAAGAGAGGCTTAGAAGACATTGTCTTACTTCTATTTGTATCTCTCATGGAATCTAGCACAGAACTAATGGAACACTAAGTTCTACACGGATATCAGTTTGTCAATGTATTTTTTTTTTAACCCTTGTACTTCGGTGTATTGTCTCATAGGTGGAAGATTGGTAAGGGTGGGCAATGGGGGTCAAGTGACTTGCCCAGGGTCACACAGCTGGGAAGTGGCTGAGGCCGGGTTTGAACCTAGGACCTCCCATCTCTAGGCCTGACTCTCACTCCACTGAGCTACCCAGCTGCCCTGTCAATGTATTTCTTTTGTTTCCTTCAATATGCATTGCCTAAGTAGGGGTACATACGAGACATTTCAAAATAGTTGTTCAAGTAGTCATATATGATTGTGATGGAATACTAACATCCTATAAGAAATGACAAACAAGACTCTTTCAGAAATCCTGAGAAGACTTATATGAAGTGATGCAAAGTGAAGTGAGCAGATACAAGAGAATATTGTGTGATACTGCAATGATCAACTGTGAATGGCTTAGCTATTCTCAGCAAAACAGTTTATGATTTATGATAAAAATGCTATAGAACTGATGGAATTTGAATGCAGAATGAATCATGCTTTTCTTATTATTCTTGGGGGTTTTTTGGTCTTTGCAACATGCTAATGTTTTCCATGACAGCACGTGTATAATCTATATTAAATTGCTTGCCTTCTCAAAGAGGGAAAAGGGGGTAGAGGGAAAGAACTTGGAAATAAAATTTCTTTTAAATGGATGTTAAATTGTGTTTATGTGTAATTAAGAAAAATTAAGAATAATGCTAAAATAATTATTAATTCTAATTGAATTGGCACATATCAGGTGAAATAGATTTTCATTTTTTCATCAAAGATGTGTTGACCTATTTTTGTAGATAGGTTGTGTCATTTCTGTGGCATTGTCAAATGCTGCAATCTGCTCCTAGTTAGAAGAAATATATAACTTATTATGTAATATATAATCAGCAGGCTTGAGAAAGAGGGAACAAAATCATTCCCATTTAATTACAAACATGAAAGTAATATATTTTCTGGTATGTCAACTCACTGTGGGCCAGATTTTTGAAAGAACTTAACCAACTAAAGGGGAATTCCCTCATTCAGTGGTTGTGCTAATATTCTATGCTGGTGATTCCCATCCTTTGGGGAAGTTTGTGGTGTATGTGTGTGTGTGTGTGTGTGTGTGTGTGTGTGTGTGTGTGTGAGAGAGAGAGAGAGAGAGAGAGAGAGAGAGAGATAGAGAGAGAGAGAGAAGAGAGAGAGAGAGAGAGCGAGAAGAGAGAGAAGAGAGAGAGAGATGCATCTTTTCTGATACGCTTTGTATATATGTTGCATTTTATTTTAAAACAACTAATAACTAGTCTACTTTTGAAATAGTTCAGGTGAATAGTAACTAGACCCTCAATGAAAATGATAATATGGGGAACTGAAAGGAAGGAAATAAGGGAGATTTCAAGAAATGGAAGTTTAGAGTAAGGATTCCTTCTAGCTAGAGGAATGAAGGATATCATTCATCAAAGAAACTGCTGTAGAGTTGCACTTTAAATTTGGGCTGGATTCCAAGAGATGGAATTGGAAGAAGAGTACATTAAGAGTTGAGGTAATGAAAAATAACTAATTTTACTAGGAATGTAAGGTATACAAAAGGGAATAAGCAGCATAAGTCTGAAAATGTAGGTTATAGACAAATCCTGGAGGACTGCCAATTTCAGAGTAATAATATTGAATTTTATTTCACAGGCAATGGGGAGCATCGAAGCCTTTTGAATGGGGAACAATGAAATAATCAGATCTATTTATCATGAAGATTATTTAGGAAGCACCCTGTGGTCTATATCAGAATAAAGGCAGCATATCTAACTAGAGAGTAATTTTTATAATTCAGACAAGGTATAGCAAGGCCCTGAAGCAGGTTAGGATTGTAGGAATGGAAATCAGGCAGCATATCTGATAAAGGCTTTCACAATTGACTGGATATTGGAAAGTATAAAGGGGAAAAGTCAAAGATGATCACGGTGTTTCAACTCTATGTGGCTGGGAGGAAAATGGTGTCATCATGGAAACAGACTAATCATAAACAGAAAAGCACTGGGGAGGAAGAAGATAGATAAGTTCAAAATTAGACATACTGGGTATGGTAGTTTTTATTGACCATTCAAGTAGTGTTAAGTAGCACCTATTCAGATATACAAGTCTGGATATGATGAGAATAATCCCACATAGATATGATAGTTGAAGCCATTGCAAGGGATTACCTCCCAAATAAGAATGTAAAAGATAGAGGTAAAGAGAAAGTGGGGCAGGGGAGAGAGTAGAAAGGGAAGGGAAAGGAGGAAAAGAACAATAGTGTCTGGTCAGGACTAGGTAAGGCAAAGTTATGTAGAGGCCAAAATTAGGGTCTTGGGGGAATCCCATAATTAAAGGTTTGACAAGAAAAATCAGTTAGTGAAAGATACAGGGAAAGAATAGCTAATAAAATAGAGTCAGGAGAGTGTAGGATAACAGGAATCAAGGGAGAGTTTTAAACAAAGATGTTCTAATCAATTGGGTCAAATTATGAATAAAAACAAAGAATAAAGAGCTGAAGATGATAGAATTTTATGCTTTCAGAGTAGAAAGGAAGCACTGAAATTAATTATTTCAAGTTTTTTTTTATTGACAATCAGGAGCCAATGTGATTTGGCGATTGGGGAATTGCTTTTGGTAAGAGAGAGACAGACAGAAAAAGAAAAAAAGACATAAATACAGACAGAGAAAGACAGAGTGAAAAAATAAGAGAGGCAGATAGAGAGACAGAGACAGAACAACAGAGTCAGAGAGAGGTGGGGGGTAGGGAGAGAGAATTCAAACTCCCTGTGAACAGGTGGTAAATTGTTAAAAGAAGTATAGGCAAACTACCCTCCCAATTTTCTTCCCAAAGGGGAGAAAGACAAGATAGTAGCTCTAATCCAGTCAAGAAACATTTATTAATTCTTTCCTATGTTCTAGGTACTGTTCCAAGTGCTGAGAATACAAATACAAGCAAAAAAGAAAGACTGTTTCTATCCATAAAGAGTTTATATTCTTTTTTTGAACACTTACCTTCTGTCTTAATCTTAGAATCATGAATATTGATTCTAAGGCAGAAAAGCAGTAAGGGCTAGGCAAGGGGGTTTAGTGACTTGCCTGGGGTCACACAGCTAGGAAGTGTCTGAGGCCATATTTGAACCCAGGACTTCCCATTCCTAGGCTGGCTCTCAATCAATTAACTGAGCCACCCAGCTGCCCCCTGTAGAGCTTATATTCTAATGGGAGAAGACTACACATAAAAAGAAACTGAAAAGCTGGGTATGGGAATGGGGGAAGTCCTCAGGAAGGACCACAGTAGAGATAGTTAAAAATTAGGAGTAGAGCTTGAAGAGGAATGAAGACATGGGTGGTCTGGACATTTAATTTAAATGGTGGTTCTAGGAGAAAGCAACCAATCAGAGAATGTGACTAAAAGGAATGAGGACATGTCCAGTATGAGAAGTCTAGGAGTGGAGTTAAATTTCTGAGAAAAAAAATTTTTGATGATGTAGGTAGAAAAAAATGCTTTTCTCCCCACTCCCTCACCCCCCACCCCAGACCAAACACAAGCATGTTTTGGGGTAATTGAGAAAGAAGGATTGAACACATGAAAGAAAAGAGGAAATACAATAAAGTCCCAGAGGGGATAGAAAGTAATAGGAATAAGGATATGAATGGAAGGATTAACCATGCTAAAAGTGTTCTTGCTTTTTTTTTCTCTCTTCTGAAAATGAAGTAAAGAGCAAAAGCAGTTAGAGTGGATAAGTTTTGAGGTAGAGAGCGGGGAAGCTAAGCTAACTTATATTTAATAATTCTATATTAATAAAAGTGAAAGGCAAAATCACCTGCAGAAAGGGAAATAATCAAAGCAAGGGTTGGGACCTTGAATCCTTGGAACTTGGATCTTGGAACCTGAATAGATTAGCCTTGGAATACAATTTCCTAGTATGAAATTCAACAGGAAGTCTACAAAAGAGAAAAATTTCAAATCATATTAAGATAAATAAAAGGATTGTTGAGTTGCATTGAGTTCAGATAATAAATGGCTCCACCTATAGTACCTCTCAGCACCTCAGGAGTAGAAAAAGGAGGTAGTGAGATTTATCCAGGGTTTTGGATTGGTGAGGTAGATATGAATGAGAATGAACAAAGCAGCTTGAGGCATCAAGAATAATACTGAAATGATTAATAAATTAGCTTTTAAAACATCTGAAAGCCACCTCTTCTTTATCTGATCTTGTAGCACTTTTTATTCATTTTATACACTCATATTATTCTGTGTATTGTAGCTATCTATATATTCACACACATATGAACTCACACACATTTATGGATTTATATAGTTGCACACACAAAAAATCACTTTGACTAAATTATTTTTAAAAACTTAAGGGCAAGAGCAGTATCTTATTTATAATCATTTCAGTACTCAAATTTCTTTGGTGCAGATTTCTATTGATAGAGACATAATCCCTCCATAAATTCATAGAAAATCTTATGGAGTAACTATGGCTGAAAAATTATTCCACCTTTGGTCAGTTTGGCAATGATCCTCTCAATTTATCCCAGCTTATCCTCAACCAACACATATTCTCTGTTATAAAGTCCATACTTTTGGTATGCTTGTCAGAACTTATCCTAAGGTAGGTAGTCTCTGAGACTTCAGAGTCACTTCTGTATCCGACGAGGCATCAGAAGATAACTTTATTGTGTTTTTATATTTGAAAATATTTTCCTAGCCCAATGTATTGAGCACGGTAATCTCTTAAACATTTCCATTGGATGTTTAATGGATAAGTGCTCCAAGTTAAGTGGGGAGAGAGACCTACTGAAATCAATAACTAAAAATCACAGTGTTTTCAGCTCCTTAGCAGAACACACATAAAGTATTTGTTAAATATCTTCCAGGGATTAAATGCTTCAGAAAATTTTAGTTTTTAGTCCACTTGAGGAAGCTTTGAATGGTAAGGGAAAAGTGGTACCAATTGTATTTGTCATCCTCATGGTCTTAATCCACTAAGTCACAGTGCATGACCAGGCTGAAGACTTCTTCCAGCTGCCAAAGTACAATCCCTCCATTTGGCATATCTGATTAGTTAAGTTTAAATATTCAAGGCAATGGAGTTTCCATCCAAGGAGAATCTATTTTCTTTGCTCAAGTATGCCTTTATTAAAACCAGCATCTAGCTTGTGTGTTTCGTTTTTCCCTTAAATCTTACCATTGCATTTGCATAACCCTAAACATTTGCTGTCCTTGTTTTGTGTTCACACCCTTCAGATACTTTTAGACCTCTTTCCTCTTACTCATCAATTGGCCCTGTTGAGAAGATTTAGTTCTTTTCATCTGTTTTCACAAATTATTTCCAGATTTTCAGTACAACACTCCCTTCTTCACTGTATCTTCCTTTTAATGCCTGCCACCTTTTTTTTTTTTTAAGGAAAAATCTCTTTGATGTAGAAGTACCTAGAATTATACTCTATGTCTTTTTATCAGGGTAATGTAGAAGAAACTTTTACTCTCACATTAATTATTCTGCCATGGTTTCTACTAAATTTTCCATTTTGAGACCACATAATTGAGACAAGCATGTTCCTTATTACTGTACAGAATCTGGCAAAGGAAAACTGAACTGTGGGCTAAAGAAAGGGGAAAGAACTTTCTTCAGATAGTTTGCAGATGCACTCTAATTTGGTAGTGTTTACTGAAGCTTGCTGTAAGTAACTCCAAATTGTCTTTGATTTCAAATGTTATAAAATACTACTACTAGACCTTTACTACCCAGATTTTATAGCAAACATTTCCTCATTTCCACATGAGAAAATTTAATATTAACTAGGTCAAACTACCTAGTCACACCTATCTTCAAACTTTTTTTTTACTTAAATAATTGGAAATTTCAGAAATACACTTATTTTTAAGGTTTTATTTTTAATGTACCAGCTGTACCAGCAATGTAACCAGCAGATTCAAACCTAGCTTTACCATGTTGCCAGCGCCTGTCCTGACATTATTATAAAGTCCTTTCTCTCAACTAAACAATAAAAATAGGGTATGATTTCCAGAAAATTAAATATTTTAAATATATGTATTAGATATGTATATATATGCATATATGTATATGTATATAATTTTGTTTCCTTTGACTTAGAGCTGGTGGAGAGATGAAAAGAAATGGGGGTGGGGATGGAATTCCACTGAGAAGACCATCTTAATTAAAATATCTTCAGAATACTAGGCAATTAAATGAATATATTGCTTAGTTGTCATGGGAAGCATAATATAGAAGTTAGGTTACTGAAGCTATGGAATGGAGTACTGATATATTAGAGTATACAACTACCTATGTGACCTTGAGGATCCTTCATTCCAGGTTAAGAGATGAGATATAAACTGGTGAAATTTCCAAAATTTCTTTTTCAAATATTGAATTTCAAACTCTCTTCTATTTTTGATATACATTTTATTTTAGTCTTTAAACTAATTTTATTGATGTATTCTGTTTCCCACATCATCCTAGCTATCAGTAGGATCCTGTCCCCACTCCCCTCCCTTCCCAGAGAGCCAGCCTAGCCTATAGGACAATTTTTTTCTAAAGAGGGGAAAAAAATCAGAGCAATAGATTAAAACCTTGAAAAAGTCTGAAAACATGTACAATATGTAACATGTAGACCTCCCACTTCAATGAAGGGATGGGAGAGGTGTGTCTTCTCATATATTTTCATTTGTGTCTCCCTTGATTGATATAATTTTGTTACATTTACTTTTTATTTTTGTTGTGAGATTGTTCTATCTTCATTGTTGTATTTGTTCTATGTATTGTTTTCTTGGCTCTGTTTATTTCACTATGCATCAGTTCATGCAGAACCTTCCATGTTTCTCTGGAATCATCACCTATGCTATTTCTTATAGCACAATAATATTCCATTACATTCATGTACCACGATTTATTTAGATTTTCCCAATCAATGGACATCTTTGTTGTTTCTAATTCTTTGTTGACACGAAAAGAACTATTATAAATATTTTGGTATATGTGTGACCTTCTTCTTATTGACAGCTACCTTGGAGTGGGGGATAAGCCCAGTAAGAAAATCTCTGGTTTAAAAACTATGAACAGTTTAGTCATTTTATTTATATAATTCAAAATTGTTTTCTAAAATATTTATACAATTTCACAGCTTAATGAATAATGCATAAATATGTCTAATCATTCCACAACTCCACCAGTGTTGACTATTGTCCTTTTATGTTATATTTATCAGTTTTCAGGATATGAAGTTAACCCTCAGGCTTATTTTCACTTGAGTTTTCCATATTTGTAGTAATTTGGAACATTAATTCATGGGGTTGTGAATATTTTGCACTTAGTCTTTTGAGAACTGTTCATCATTTATGACCAATAATATTTTAGGGGACTTGCTATTAGTTATATCTTGGATAATGAACCCTTATAAGAGAAATTCAATACAAAGATTTTTATGCCCCCCAAATTTCCCTGCTTATTCTAGGTAAATTAATTTTGTTTGGGCAGAAGCTTTTTAGTTTCATGTAATTAAAGTTAAATATTTCATTTTCTGTTATTATCTCTACCTCTTGTTTGATTAAGAACATATCTTCCATTAATAGTTATGAGAGATATAATCTGTTTCTATCTAATTTTTTATTCTCAGTGATTTTGAATAATTAAGATAATGTGTCTATTTAGAGTGCATTGTGGAATATGGTGTAACATGTTGGTCTAAACCTAATTTCTACCAGATTGCTTTCCAGTTTTCCTGGCAGTTTTCTTTTTTAAAATCAGATAAGGAGTTTTTCCACTTTTCCCACTTTCTCAGGCACTTTGTTATTGAATTCGGTTTTTTTGATTCTCACTTATTTCATCTGTGCCACTGATGTCTCTGTCTCTCTGTCTCTGTCTCTACCTCTCTGTCTCTCTGTCTCTGTCTCTGTCTCTGTCTCTGTCTCTGTCTCTCTCTCTCTCTCTCCTCCCTTTTCTATCTCTTTCTCTGTTCTCTTTCTGTGTGCTCTTTCTCTTTCTCTGTCTCTGTTCCATATGGTTTTGATAACTGCTACTTTGAAATACAGTTTGAGGTCTTGAAATACTACTACACTTTTATCTCTACTTTTCTTTATTTCCCCTGACATTCTAGCTTGTTTATTCCAAATGAATTTTATTATTATTTCATCAAGTTTTATAAAGTATTCCTTTGGTGATTAGATTGGTATAACACTACAATTGTAAATTAATATTGGTAGCAATGTTAATTTTATTATATTGGCAGGACCAAGACATTTTGCCAGCTATTTAAGTTATTCTTTATTTCTTTGAGAAACATATGATAACTGAATCTAAAGGAGTATTTCGCATGCTTTGATAGTTCAATCCCCATATATTTATTATATGTATCTCATACTTGGAATACTATTTCCCTTTCTATTATTATTTCTTGGGTTTTGTTATTACCATACAGAAATATTTATTTTTGAGGATTTATCTTATCAACTGTAGCTTTGCTAAAATTATTGCCTTAGATAGCATTTTTGCTGATTCTTGAGGATTTTTAAAATATATCTTATCATTAGGGAAGAGGGTAAATTTTATCTCCTCTTTACCAATCTTATTGCCTTTAATTTTTGTTCCCGTTGTCTTATTGCTACTGCTAGCATTTTTGGAACTATATCAAGTAAGAGTGGGCATGCTTACTTCACTCCGTTATTTACTGATAATAAATTTGTATCCCAATTGTATATGATACTTGCTTTTCCTTTGAGACAATTTTAAATATTTCTCTGATGTCTCTCCCATTAGGTTTTGAGCTCTTTGGGGATAAGGAATGCTTTTTTACTTCTATTTGTATCGCCAGAGTTTAGCACAACGCCTGGCACAGAGTTAGCCTCTAATAAGTTCTTATTGACCAACTGACTCTCTTACCAAGAGCCTGAATTTATATAAATAGTTTATTCCTGTCCATTATAATATTTTAATTATGTTATTTGTCCAAATGCCAAAGGTGTGATGTCCAAAATCATTTATCACTATTATTTTCTTTGAGGGTTTTTAGAGATGGTAATCATCAGAAGATCCTATGGATTATTATTTTTTTAATTAATGGAACAAACTTACGTTCTACTAGGGCAGGGGTCGGCAACGTATGGCTCTTTCTGCAGGAGCCAAAAAGTCAATTTTTTTTCAGGCCCTGTTACAGGAGCTCGCACTGTTACTGGAGTGCACACTGTGAGCACTGTATGGCTCTCACGAAATTACATTTTAAAAAATGTGTCGTTTATGTCTCTCATGGCCAAAAAAGTTGCCGACCCCTGTACTAGGGGATACAAAATACATATACTTATAAGTAAATACAAAGCAAACAAAGAGAACTGTAATTTATTTCAAGAATAAGATCATGATAACTCAGGGGCCAGGAAATTCTTCATGTAGGAGATTAAACCTGAGCTGTGCTATGAAGGGAAGTGGGGAATTATAAAAGACAAACGTGAGGAAAGAGCATCATCTTAACATGAAAGATTCCCTGAACAGAACCACATAGGTAGGGTATTGTATGGCATATGTGCATAATACATAAACAATCTGACTGTAATAAAGTATATGAATAAGACTAGGAAAGTAGTAGGTATAATAGTGTGGATACTTCAAATGCTAGGCTGAATATTTTGGATTTGATACTAGAGGCAATAGATGAATTGAAGAGTTTTGAGTCAGGGTTGTTGATTTTGTTTAAGCTCAAAAATAACTTATACTATTGAGTTATGATTAAGAGAATTCCTTGTATTACATATTAATAAAATCTAGGGGACGAGATAATAGATTTTGGGCATCATCTATTATCCAAGGGAAAAAGAATTGGAGTTCATTTCCTTCCAAGCTATATTCATTCTTTCAATCATTTTACAAATTGTTGTAATTCTATATGAGTCTTCAGAAATGAGTTCAAGATGTAATTGTTAGAAATCAGTACTTTTACCCTTCCCATTAAAGGCAATTACTCAGTCATTTCCACAAATGAAAGGAACATTCTCTCAAATTCAACATGGTCAGTCATTCAACCATATTATTGAAATGACCACTATATACATAATCTAGTACTAGGCTCAGAAGATGGGTATATCTCATATAAAGGCAGTAATCACAATATTATATTTACTTGGAAGTCATGAACTATATAATCTCATCACTCAGATTCTAAGTGAAGAGATTGGTCATATGCTTTTATTTTGCTTTACTAAGTGATAAATACATCTTTAAGAAAACAAAGTCCTCATCTCCAACATTCAGTCACTTCAAGGATCAAAGCATATAGCAGCACATCCCTAACCTGTGAACATCTTTGATATACCCATCTGTACTGCTTTAAAAAAAATTATTGTCTTGCAAAACACACTTCCATATTGGTCATTGTGTAAGAAGAGCAAACTCATGCATAACCAAAACCCCAAAATAAAACTATAAGTACACTGACTTGAAAGACAACTCTAGCAGTTCTTCTCTGGATGGGGATAACTTTCCCTGTCATAAGTCATTCAGGATCATCTCAGATCATTGCATTGTTGAGTGTAGTCATTTCTTCAGATAATTGTATGATATTGCTGTTATTGTGTACAATGTTCTCCCAGTTCTGCTTATTTCACTCTGCATCAGTTCCTGCAGATCTTTCCAGAAATTTTCTGAAATAATCTTGCTTATCATTTCTTATAGGACAAGAATATTCCATTAACAACATGTACCACAATTTGTTCAGCCATTCCCCAATTGCTGGACATCCCCAGAATTTCCAATTCTTTGTCACCACAAAAAGAGCAGCTCCAAATATTTTTGTACAAGTAGGTCCTTTCCCCATTTTTATTATCTTTTGGGATATAGATCCAGTAGTGACATTACTGAATTTTAAATCCCATTGCTCATAGTTCCAAATTGCCCTTCAGAATGGTTGGAACAGTTCACAACTCTACCAACAATGTATTAGTGTCCCAATTTTGCCACATCACCTCCAATATTTACTACTTTCCTTTACAGCCATTTATTTCCCTACTCAAGAGTGATTTGGAACATTTTTATATGATTATTTACAACTGATTTCTCCATCTGAAAAATTTTTATTTATATTTTTTGACCATTTGTCAATTGGGAATGCCTTGTATTTTCATAAGTTTGACTTAGTTCTTTATAAATTTGAGAAATTAACCTCTATCAGAGAAATGTTATAAAATTTCCCCCAGTTTGTTCTTTCCCTTCTAATCTTCATTACATTAGTTTTGTTTGTACAAAATCTTTTAAATTTAATATAATCAAAATTATTCATTTTACATCTTATAATACTCTCTGTCTCTTGTTTGGTCATACATTCTGTGCTTCTTCAAAGACCTTCCAGGAAACAATTCTGTATTCCCCCAATTTAGTTATGATATCACTCTTGATATCTAAATCATATATCCATTTTGACCTTATCTTGGTATAAAGGATGCATATATATTTAGTATTAACATTATTTCATTGTTTATAGTACCTTTTAGCAAGATATAGTTTCCTTCCTTATCTCTTTAATCACATCTATTTTTACTTTAGCTTTGTCTGAGATCATGATTACTACTCTTGCCTTTTTTACTTCAGATGATACACAATAAATTTTGCTCCAGCCCCTTACCTTTAATCTGTGTGTGTCTCCCTGCCTCAAATGTGTTTCTTGTAAGCAACATATAACAGAATTCTGGTTTTTAATTTACTCTGATTCCATTTTATGGGTGAGTTCATCCCATTCACTTTCAGTTAAAATTACCAACTGTATATTCCCCTCCATCTTATTTCCCACTTTTGATTCTACTTTTTTCCTTTAACTCTGTTCCTCCTTACAAGTGTTTTGCTTTTTATCACAAACCCACTTCCTCCTCCCTCCTGTTAACACCATCCCTTCCATTGTCTTATTCCTCTCCTACTTATCTATAAGGTAAGATAGGATTCTATACCCCACTGATTATGGTTGCTATTCCCTCTCTGAACCAGTTACAATAAGAGTAAAGTTTAAGCATTGCCCATCACCTCCCTTATCTTCCCTTCCACTGTAATAGTTTTTCACACCTCTTTAGGTTAGATAATTTACCCATTACATTTCTCCCTTCCCTTTTCTCTCAGTGCAATCCTCTTTTTTATACAATGACTTTTTTGCATACCATATTATCCTAATGAATTTATTTCTCTATCTGCTAAGTATTCTCTTTCTAACCGCTCTACTGCTAATAAGAACTTTTGAGAATTATAAATGTCTTCTTTCCATGTAGGATAACATAGAGTTTGATGTTATTGAATCTCTTAAATTTTTCTTTCTCATTTACTCTTTTAGGCTTCTCTTGGGTCTTGTGTTTAGACTTCAAATGTTCTGTTTAGGGCTGGTCTTTTATTCATGGAATTCTTGGAAATCTTCTATTTTATTGAATAACCATTTCTCCCCCTGAAGCAATATATTCAGTTTTGAATATTATATTCCATGCCTTCTGATTCTTTAATGTGGAAGCTTCTAAGTCCTGTGTAATCCTGATTATAACTCCATGTTATTTGAATTATTTCTTTCTGGTAGCTTGCAGTATTTTTTCCTTGCCTTGGGGTACTCTTGAATTTAGCTATCTTATTCTTGGCAGTTGTCATTTGAGAATTTATTTCTGGAGGTGATCTGTGGATTCTTCCAATTTCTATTTTGCTCTTTTGTTCAAAAGTATCTGGGTGGTTTTCTTTGATAATTTCTTGTATTATTATGTCCAGGCTTTATTTTTTATATCCTGACTTTGAAGTAGTCCAATAATTCTTAAATTATCTCTCATGTATCTATTTTCTAGGTCAATTGTTTTTTTAAAGAGATATTTCATTTTTTATTCTTTTTATCATTCTCTTGATGTTTCTTGAAGTCATTAGCTTCTAATTGCCTAAATGGTATTTTTAAGAAACAATTTTCTTCTGTGAGCTTTTGTCTCCTTTTTCATTTGACTCATTTCTTCTTGAATTGTTTTAGTTTCTCATCCCCATTTTTCCTCTGCCACTCTTAATTGATTTTTAAAAATCCTTTTCAAGCTCTTCTAGAATCTGAGTCCAACCCATATTTTTCTTTTTGACTTTGTGTGTTTCTTCTTTGCTTTCACTATCCCCTTCTGAAGCTGTGCATTGTCCTTTGTCTCCATAAAAATTCTCTATGGTGAGGTTTTTTTTTGATGTTTGCTTATTTTCCTAGCCCTTTTCTTGACTTCAACATTTATTTTAAAGATAGGCTCTGCTCTCCAGGAGAATAGGGAACCCTCCTAAACACCAGTCCTCTCTTGATGCTACTCATAGCTTTGTTTCTGGATTTCTGCCAGAGGTTGGTAATTTTACAGAGAGACTTTCTGCCTTACCTCTTAGAAATGAATATATTGACTTAGGCTGTTGTCAACTAAATAGCAATTAATGGGATTACTCGGAATTTTGTGGGCCAGAATAGCATCATTAAGCTAGCCAAAAAAAAGGACTAGTTACTCAATTGGGTACTTTTTAGCCCTTAAAACATAAGAATAGACACAAGAGCAACAAAGTCAAGAGCAGAATTGAGTGGCTTCTAGCAAGGTTAGGTGAAAGTGTATAAATACCCAGTGCTACTTCCTATCCCTCTGATCATTGGGGCCAGCTAATATTATCCTTGAGCAGAGGCATATAGAAAGAAATTCCATGCTTTCTAACAGCCCAAAAGGAAAATTCCTTGCCCCTAATTCCTGAATAGGAATTCTAGAGAAAAAAAATTTATAGGCAGCAACCTTTTGGAAGAAAAAAAAGAATCATACACACATAGCTCTTGAAGCTGTCAGAGTCTCAAGATACTGAGATGAAGAAGCAAAAATTTTGGAACCAATCCTCCATTGTTCTGATAAACTATCCAAAAAGTTCTTTCCTATCAGAAAATGGTTGTCTTCCTAGAATTATATATTCAGTTTCCTTCTGGACCAATTCTTGGCCCTTGGGGTAAATAACATTGACTATCTAAATGGATCTCTGGGTTGAAAGTGAGAAACAGGAATACCAGAAGAGTGTTTGTCTCACAATTCCAAGTATGTTTCTGTTCCTTCTGGTAGTAGCATAAGTTTACATTCCTATATGGATCTCTGGTGGTAAAAATGGGACCTATTAAAGGGGTAGACCCTCTTATAATCTGAAGTTTCTTTACCTTGGTTAGGAGAAGTTAAATGACAGGATGATGTTGTGAGTCTGGGAGATAATATAAGTACTTGAGGAAAATGTGAAAAACATCAGAAAAAAAGGAGGGTTGTTTACACTGTACATGTACTATTTGAGTCTTTTATATTATTTTTGCATTTTCTGTGGGGTAAAACAAAAATGTCCTATACTCAAAGTTAACTATTCCTTTGAATATTTGTAAGGGACTTATATGTACATCTATGAAACTTAGACATGAGCAACTAAAGATATATTGTAGGAATTCCCACAAAAGTTTGTGAATATGGAAGAAAAAACAATCAAAGGAGGCAATTTTTGATTCTGACTCAAAGACTCAATCTAAGGCAGTACTTTACTCACGTAATGAAGTAATATATAGTAAGATATTTTATGAATATACACTTATTCAGAAGGATCTTGGAAGAAAGGTAAACCATTTCTAAATTACTGAATTAGTTCAGGCAAAAGGTAACGAGAACCTGAATTTTACTTTTGACTGTACTTTGCATTTTGGTGCAATTATTCTGTTTGATTATGAGCTTGAATGCTCCTAGAAATGCATTACATCCCCATGCTAACACAGACCCTATGGCATCTCTAAAAGTCATTGAATTTTGCTTTTGACAAGATATAACTTTTGTGTAAAATGTGTATGTCCTTTGAATAATATCCATTCTTAATAACCACAGAATCAAATACTTAAGAAAAGAGAACAATGAAATACCTGGAACACAAAATCGATTATTCTCCTTACAGATAGTGAAAAAAATTCAGTCTAATTTTGTCTGGTCCACATCAGATACTCTGAGTCAACTGTATGCAAATTACAAGAAAAATTTTTTGATGTAGTTTCATTTTGTTACAGCAGTGCTCACGAGTATTTTTATTGACTCAGAACATCTAAAACAGAAATGTGGTTGTAAAGACAGCCTAAAAATAATAATAAAATGTTTCAGTCTAGAGTGTAGTCAAAGCTGATTATATATATTTAGTATTAAATTACATAGAGGTAATAATTGAATCTATGGAAACTAATGATATCGTCAAGGGAGTAAAAGTAGAGAATAGAATTGGGGCAGAGACAAAGTCTTTTGTTACATCATTCTTATGGTGAACCAGGAAAATATAGGAATAACAAAAAAAGAATAATCAAATAAGTTACAAGGGAACCAAGAGACAGTGGTGTCATGGAAATCAAAGATGGAGGGAATAAGAAGGATTAGGTAGTGTTGTAGTAGTCAACAGTGAAAATGTGAAGAATTCAAGTAGAATAAATACTGAAAATATGCTATTTGAATTTGGCAGCTGAAATCACTGTAGTATAAATATGAGCTCAAAAGTAATAAATATAATATAATAAATAAGTGACCAAAGGATATGAACAAATAGTTTTCAGAAGAATTACAAACTATTAGCAATTATCTGTAAGAATGTTCCAAATTATTTTTAATAATGGAAATGCAAATAAAAACAACCTCATATCTAACAAATAGGCAAAGATCACAATGTATGAGAATAAATTATATGAGTCATTATGTAATATACTGTTGACTTAGCTGTGTATTTGCCTATCTATTCCAGAAAACAATATGGAATTTTGCCCAGAAAATTACTAAAATGTCTATATTCCATAACCCAAATATTTCTCCATTATATAAATACTTCAGTGACTTCAATGATAAAAATAAAGACCTTATATAAACACCAACATATTTATAGCCACACTTTTTGTTGTAACAAAAACTAGAAATGAAGTAAAAGCACATTCACTGGGCAATAACTAAACAAACTGTGATATATGAATGGGATGAAATATTTATTATGCTTAAAAAACAGGAATATTATGAATGTAGAGAAACATGATAATATCTCTATGAACTGATTTAAAGTGAGGTAAGCAGAATAAGGAAAACAGTATATAAAATGAACATAGCAATATAAATGAAAAGACCCAAACTGAAATAATCAAAGTTGAACATTGTAAAAATATGATGAATGAGCAAAGCCCTAAATAAGAGATATGAGAAGACATGCCCTTTCTTCTTTGTAGAGATCAAGTCAATTAGCAATTATTGAGTCTATGTGCCCAGTTACTATGATGTTAAATATAGAGAATACAAAGAAAAGCAGAAGACAACCCTTGATTTCTGTGAGCTCACAGTGTATTGGATTGGAAAGACATGGAAGACTTCATGGAGAATGGAGAATTTGTTCTCACTTCTGAAGATATAAGGCAGAAGATCAAAAGAAATGTTTCAGGGAAGAGGGCAGTCAAGGTTAAATTACTGAAGACCTTGAGTACTAAACTAAAGAGTTTGAACCCTATTTAAGCATTAAAGAGCTGCTAAAGAAGAGAGAGAGGTAAGATGTTGAGGTAGAAAAAAACATAGATTTGGAATGAAAAAATCCAAGTTCAATTACTAACATTGCTATTGACTTTCTTTATGACCCTGTATAGAAACTTCCCATTTCTGGACTTCCTTTTCTTCATCTATTAAATGAGGGAGATTGAACGACATGATTTCTTAGGTTACTCCTAGCTCCAGATATATGATCCCAACATTTCTGAGGCACATGATCAGAATTTTGTATAAGAAATATTAATCTGGAAGCTAGGAAAAATAGATGATGGAAGAGATCTATCTAATCTACCATTGGCAGGCTTAAGACGTAGACAAAAAATTAAGAACCACAAAAGCAATCTAGAATTATTCCCAATGAGTTAAAAAACAACTTTGAATACCTTTTAATCAATCAATATCACTATTAGGTTTATTTCTTAAATTGATCAAGGAAAAAGAAAAAGAACCAATATATTCTAATATATTTATGGCAGCTCTCTTTGTGGTGGCAAAGGACTAAAAACTGAAGAGATAAATTGGGAAATTGCTAAACAGATTGTGGCATACAATTATGATGGAATACTACTGTACCATAAGAAATGGTGAACAGGTTAATTTTTGGAAAACATAGAAAGGCCTACATGAAATTATAAAGAATGAAACAAGCAGAACTAGGAGAACATTATATACAGCAAAATAAATAACATTCAAAAAATGACTTATATATGTCCAGAAAGAGAACTGATAAATAGAAACAAGCAAAACATAGTTTTATATCTACATATGTCTTTTTGTCAAATGGTGCCTCTCTAGTGTAGGGAGGGGAGGTAGAGAGGGTGATACCTGGGGATTTTAATTAAATAAACAAATTGATTAATTTTTAACCCTCTGCCACCCCCCTCCCAAAAAAGAAGAACCAAGGGAGAAGGGAAAACAAATGAGAAATACAAAGAAGAATCAGGAAACAAAGGAGAAGCAAAAGTATAAAGAGGTACACACATAAGTAGCATAAGTACAATGTATGGTAAATGGTAGAGCACAAATTCACCATGTGAGATGCCGTAGATTACCTGCCCTCAGGAGTAGGGACTCTAGCATTTACTATGATTTAGTGAGGTGAATGGTTGAAGTGGATAAAACAAGAACCTAAAACCTAGAGAAAGTGTTAATAGTTTAGCACTTGAGTTCACATGGGAATGTGAAGCCTACTTATGAAAGAGGGTATTGTCTTATATACATATGTTTAATATAAAATCCAAATACCCCAACAGACCGGGTGGATTTTTCAGATACTTATCTGTTAGCACTAAATTAAACATCAATATAAACTTCCCATAAAGATGGCATTTTAACCTATGGTATCATATTCTATTAGTTTATTTGGGATTTGTGGACTTCAGCTGGCTACCAGGGGAAGGGAGGGTAATGCATTGAGGAAGGAGAGAATAAAAATGTGAAAAGAAGACATGGTTTAAAGCTGAAATGTCAAACCCTGGGCCTTGCTGCCTGCAATACTCTTGAGTGTGGTCTAAACTGTATTAAAATGTAATTGGGAAATATTTAATAAAACAAAATCAAAATACAACAAAGCATAGACCACATTACATTTTGAAACTATCAATATGTGACTCAAAGAGTTACTTATAGACAGATGAGTGAAATTATAATTTTATAATTTTTAAACTAAAAGAATGATAAAATATTAACTCATATAGAGAGGAGGAAAGGAGGGAGGAGCTAGAGTTAATCAGAAAAAAAAACAGAGAAATCTCTGTCAGGAGAAAGAGAGTGGGAGAGAAAGATAGAGACACAGAGAGACAAACCAAATTACAAATATGAAAAACTAACAATGTATTTGTGACAAGTATAAGAAAATAAAATTATTCAAAATGAGAATATCTAACGTTAGGGTAAAATAATAAGAAATTTAAAGCCAAAAGAATGTTAAATGCCATATAGCCAAACTCATTCCCTTGTTTTGAAGATGGGGAAATTAAGGGTCAGAATAGTTAATTGATTAGATTAAGGTCAAATAGCTAAGTGACAGAACTAATATTTGAACCCAACTTCTCCAACTACACAATCAGTAATCATGCCACTAAGCTTTTCCAAAAAACTTAAATGAATGTTTTAAAAAATTTAAATTCTCAAAAAACTAGGAAATAAAAATTTATATAACTCAATTTCAAAAAGAGAAATCAAATCATAAATAAACTCCTGAATAAATAAAATATCTGGGCCAAACAGATTTACATGTGAATTCTATCAAATATTTTTTAAAATAGTGCTTAGTGTAAAACTTCACAAAAAAGGTAAAGAAAAGTATCTAGAAAACTTTATTTTTTGTGTGTGTGTTTTTTTTAAACCCTTAACTTCTGTGTATTGGTTCCTAGATGGAAGAGTGGTAAGGGTGGGCAATGGAGGTCAAGTGACTTGCCTAAGGTCACACAGCTAGGAAGCGTCTGAGGCTGGATTTGAACCTAGGACCTCCCATCTCTAGGCCTGACTCTCAATCCACTGAGATACCCAGTTGCCCCATAGAAAACTTCATTTTTGAGATCAATATGGTTCTTATATCCGAGTCAGAGAGAAGTCAATCAGTAAAAGAAGCCTGTACACCAAAATCAGTAAAGTTGATGCAGAAATATTGAATCAAATATTAGCAAAGAGGCTACAGCAATATATACAAAATCTTATTTGCTCTAACCAGTTTTAGTTATGCCAGGAAAGTAACATATTAAGAGTATTACAAACATAGTCATGTTAAAAATGAAAAAAAAATTTCTATAGCTATAAAAAATCATCCAAACATATCATTCGTTTATATTAAAAATGCTTTTGATATGGGGATTTTTTTAAATGTGCAAAAAATATATTTATACCAAGAGCTACTTTATGTGTAATAGAGATTGCCAACATTTTTCCCAAGAAGATTAGGAAAATCAACTCCCAAAAAATATGTTCAATAGGCCTGTATCAGTACACATTTCCCAACCTTTTCTGTGGTCCTCACAAACACAGATCTTGATAGATTAAAAGTTTTCTGATGCCATAGCACTGCATATATTTTATAAATATCAGAAAGATGTGCATCTATAGTAGGGAAGAGAAATTATGCCATTCTGCCTATTTTTCTTCATATTTTCACTTGCCTACCTCTATCAACATTATGACTTTGAAATGCAAGGCAATGATCCAGTCTCCAGAATTTTCATTTAATTTGATTCCAATCCCTTAACTTAAAAGAGGACAGAAAGCGAGAGAAATTAAAGCCCCTAAGAGGTCAGGTGACATAGGTATGCCTAAATTGGAAGAAGAGGTCCCTGAAAGAGGGGACTGGATTTTGAGAATAAGATCCAGATTTGAACTGTTACTTTATTCCTTACTCTCTGTGTGAAAATGGCCAAATCTTTTAATTTTTCTAGGACTCATTTTCCTCATTTGTTCTATAAGAATGTGAGACTAAATGATTATTTAGGTTATAAATCCATTATCTTATGTCCTAATTTTGAAATCTTGTCCATGACCCACTTTATGATATTACATAATTTTATTATTTGGCTGCTATAGGAAATTCCAAGGAAATTAAAAGTGTTAGCTTGTTTTTTTCTTTTTCACCCCCAGTATATAGGTCTTTGTTTTCATCCTTTGTTTAGTATTTAGCACATTTTCTGGTATTTAATGAATTCCAGTTACCTTATTGACAGAGAGTGAATGTATTTCATAAATCTGAGCTCATTGTAGAGCTTCTTGTGAAGTAACATTGTTATTTTCAGTGTTTTTGCCTTTCCTCCCTATTAGGATCATTAATGAATATATCATCAGATTTTGATTTTAAGAACCTTTTAGCCTTCTTATTGTTCTTCCATTTTAATTTCTGGTTATAGCAACATGCCCAGATTTTGAAATCTTTCTGAAATCTTCTTTTCATAATATGTTCACTTCTATCCAGACCTCTTATTCCTTGGTGATCATGAACAGGAGTAAATATGTTTTTAATTTTTCCAAGGTTCCCTTAACTTTGTCTTGATAAACTAGCTCTCTCATGTCATTATTAATTATGCTTTTCCTTGACCATCTGAGAAATCAGACTGACAGAAAGGAAAATCAAGAATTTATTAGACACTGAGCTCTTAGGACTATGTTACTTTGCACAGATATTTTAGTAATTAAAGCCGGTCCTCACTATTATACCTTTGTATTTATATAAATAACTCATCATAAATTTCTCCCTTCTTTATGGCAGGTGGCAGCAGAACATTTTAACTACACTATCAACTGTACTTTACTCTTTTTACTTTCTCTACAATATATTCCATTATCCTTAACTCTGCTTATGATCATGGATGTTTCCTCTCAGAAACATGTTTCAAAATGTATGTGAAATAAAAGAAATTAAAATATCAAATGTTCCCAATAGTAAAGCAATAATAACCCTTCCCTCATAAATTTCTCACTCTGATACTTCATCAAATGGATATAACTGAATTCTCAAAGGTCATACTTATATAGCACAAACTCTAGTAGATTCGAACAATTTGGACATGCTTGAAATACAGTTCCAGTAAGCTAACATTTCTAGTCCAAAAATGAAACAAATTAAGTACAAAGAAATTCATCATGAATATGTTGTCCATTAATAAATTAAATATTCGGTCATGACAATGCATTTAACAAAAAAAAAAGATGCTAAATGTTCCTCAGTCCAATACATTCTTCTTCTCCTTTATCAATCATGGTGGTAGAGTTAAAAAAAAAAGGAACATAGAGAGGGCTAAGCATCACAGTTTTGGGCTATTTTTAAATGAAAATTCAATTGTAGCTGTACTTGTGGTAATGCAAAAAATTCCTTCAGTTGTATAGATACATATTTCTCTAGCTCCTGTTCTATCTCTGAATCACATTCATGATCCAAATCCAACTATTCAATAATTTGATACAATCCTGGAGGAAATGAACTTCATTTAGCTTTCTACTACAAATGTAACTAGAAGACATAGATAAGTTTCTTCTAAATGAAAAGTTATTTTTCAAGTCCCCTTCAGAGAGGCAACTAAAGAAACTATCAGAAGGGGTACCATCATACACTCAAAAGTAATGAGAAATATAATTTTATAAAACTTGGTCATTTAACTGCATAATGGTCAGAATGTTAGTAGACAAAGGGACAACTTTGGACATGAGGACAAAATTCACACCGAATTAAAAGAAAAATAAGGACAAGGATGAACCACAGATATTTCCAACAGCTCCAATCTATATATTCAAACAAGCTGTGGACTATTAAAAATGTGAATTTGATCAAAATAATAGCATTGGGATTGTTGCCATTTCTTAGGAAAGTCTAAGAAATGTAAAACAAAGCCACATAATAAAGTCAAAGGAGCCCACAAACTGTCACTCAAGAAATTTCTGACCTATTTTTCAACTGAGAGAGATGAACTGTGTCAGATGCAACCACAGTTTAGAATACTAAATAATTCTCAATATATTACTTAGGAGGAGAAAGGAAGACTGAATGTAATATTGTTTCCTAAAGCAGTAAAAAGCAGCAGAGAAGAAAATTAGTCTAGAAAATTTGGCATGAGCTAGTTTAGCTAGAGCATTCTGGGGACACTGATAGGAGAAATATGAAGGAATACACATGCAAAATGGGATCAGGATTAATAACATTTCAACAGAGATCAATTTCAGCAGTGGCAATAGCAGAACTATTCCATTTGAACTCCAATACTTCAGAAACCAATGTATTATATGAGCAGAGAGCAATTGCTTAAAATTGGATGAAACTGGAAGAAGAGGCTAGATATGACCATATATACATAAATTATATTGAGATGACAAATTTTGGAGGCTATCAGAAATTGATGTTTATGATTTTTCAAAGAGGTAAAGATACTAAATGAATAGAAAGCACAACATATGATGCTATTTCAAGAACTCTGAACTTGGAATCACAAGATCTGAGTTTAAATTCTTGCTTTACCACTTACTATCTGTGTTACTTTAGAATTACTAAATTTTCTGTTCCTCAGTCTCCTTATCTATAAAATGATGAGTTTGACTTATCCCTTCCAACTAATAATTCCTTTCGTTTATATTTGTTATTCAATCATTCAGTTACATCCAATTCTTTGTGTAACAACAAAGAGAGCCAGTAAATGAATGTTTGATAGAGAGGAGAGAGAGAGAGTCTATGTGGTGAGTCTCTCTTTCAGTTCTCCCCTGGGACAAAATATACACTGGGAGACCTTAAGGGGGTATCACCCCAAAACTGGATGACCTGGATGGTCATGCTTCCCCTCAGGAGTTGGGGGCAAGGCTTTCCTATAAGAGAAGGTATGTGGTACTCCAATCTGATCCTGAATAAGGGTGGGGTTCCCACAAACCTCCCCACCCAGTTAGTTAAATTCACAGCTGGTGGTATGGCTTCAAAATGGAGGCAGCCAGACCAAGCTGTGGTTCCCCTCTCCCTTTTTGTCTCTCAGGCATACTAGAATACTATCTGACTGATGAATGGCTTTTATTATTTGCAAATCAGGGAATGGAGAAAGGGGTGAAGGGCAGAGGGATTTGGATGTCCTCCTCTTCTCTCCTCCCAGTCCTCCGCTCAAAGCCCTCTCCTCCTCCTTCTTCCTCTGGAGAATCTCCCGGCATTCTTTGCTCCTCTCAACTGTCAGTAACTGTCACCAACTGCCTTTTTCTGCATCCTTTTGTCCCATCCCCCTTGCACAATTCCCATCCCTACATTTGTAAACCCATGGACCATAGGTATCCTTGAAGTTTTCTTGGCAAGGATACTGGAATGATTTGTCATTTCATTCTTCAGTTGATCCAAATGATTCTTTTTTCATGCAATCAGATGTTAAGTGATTTGCCCTGAGTCAGGAAGTTTCTGTGACTGGATTTGAAATCAGGTCTTCCTGACTGGAGGCCCAGAGCTCTATCCACTGAGCAACTCAGCTGCCTCTTTATTTATATAACTTTATACTGTTTGAATTCATATCCATAATCTCCTTTGATTCTTAAAATAACTTAAAAGGTAGAAGGTAGTACCAAGATTAACTTAGAGAAGGAACTTAATGAATGTTCTAAGGTTTTTAATTTGAATTCCTATCAACATTTGATAGATTAGTTATGATCCAGAGAAGTTGCCCCTCGTCAAAGATAATAGACTTCATTCTTGACACAGGAGCCTTGTCTCCTAATTCCTATTCCAGTGAAGTACCACACTATGCCACAAATTTTAAGTTATTTCCTTAATTAAACTTCTTTATAAGCAACAAATTTCCCCGTCCCTTTAATTCAGTGGGAAGAAAGGGGGCTATCGGAATGATATTTAAACATATGCAGAGATTGTGCTCAGAAAGCAGCTGCCATTTTGAATTAGAAAATTCATGGGGAAATTGTTTTAATTTAGACTAATTAGCGTTTGTCATCATGTTTAGTCATTCATTTATAATACAAAGGCCTTTAATTGGCTTTGCCTTTCATAAATGTTACTCAGCTCCTAATTGGCAAATGAGCTTAATTTACTTGCCTTCAAATGGTCAGAGAGCCCATGAGAATTCATTTCATATCAAGAAATACTTAATAACTACCTCCCAAGTGCAGAGCACTGCAATGAATGTGGAGGAGAAATACAATTTAGAGAAAACACAGTTGCTGCCCCTGTGGAGTCCACTGGTGATCACATAATACATACATGATAATGATAATGATAATACAAAATGATGATAATACAAAATAACATGATAAATTATAATAGAGAGACAGAATCAGGGTATAGGGATTGGTGGGAGGAAAGTATATAGTGAATCAAAACAGGTTCACTATTTCATTGCCCTGCAAAACTGAGAAGAACCGAGGTAAGTTTTTAACTTCTATGAATATCAACGGTTGCCCAAAGATTTACAATTTAGAATAATCCAGAGGTAAAATTCTTCAAAGTACATATAATTTAATATGGAATTTTGAGCTTACAAATTATTATTTCATCCAAATAAATGGCAAGAGCTCTTTGTAGTGGCAAAAAAAATTGGAAAATGAGAGGGTGTCCCTCAATTGGGGAATGACTGAACAAATTGTGGTATCTGATGGTGATGGAATACTATTGTGCTTAAATGAATGATGAACTGGAGGATTTCTATGTAACCTGGAATGATGTCCAAGAATTGGTGCAGCGTGAAAGGAGCAGAGCCAGGAGAACATTGGTCACAGAAACTGAAACACTGTGGCACAATCAAATGTAACAGACTTTCCTACTAGTAGTGATGCAATGATCCAAGACAATCCAGTGTAACTTATGAGAAAGAATGCTATCCACATCTAAAGAAAGAACTGTGGGAGTAGAAACACAGAGGAAAAAACATATGATTGATCACATGGTTCAATGGGTATATGATTGGGGATTTTGACTTTAAATGATCACTCTATTGCAAATATTAATAATATGGAAACAGGTCTTGAACAATGATATAATTATAACCCAGTGGAATTGTTCATCAGCTCTGGAGGGAGGAGGGAAAGAACATGAATCATGTAAGCTTGGAAAAATATTCCTAATTAATTAACTAACTAATTAATTATAAAAAAAATAAATGCAAAACATGCCAGTAAATTTTATTCTTATTCCTTCCACTTGGCTTAAGTATTCTCAATTTCTCAAACTAACCCCTAAAGAATTTCATTTTGTTACCTGGAAATAAGAACAAATATATTTTTTTCAAAAAGGCAACACATGATCATGTTCATTGGAATTAAAAAAAATTCCGTAAATCATCAATTAAGTTCCTAAAACATGAAGGATAGTGAATTAGGTGCTGGGAAAACAAAAATTTTTATGAAATATGTGAATGGGGATGAGATTGAAATATAGAATGTACACAGATAAATGTAATGAGAATGATGGGCCATTTGAGAACCTGTCCAGGCAGCATGTTAAAGGTGCTCTGCTATCAATCCATGTGGGGGGATGGAGGTTAGTGCAGTTGGGTGGCACAGTAAATAGAGTGCTATATCCTAGGCTCAGGAATTCCTGATTTCAAAGCTAACATGACACTTGCCAGCTGTGTTACCCTGAATAAGTCATTTAGAGAGAGAGGAAGAAAGAAAGGAAGGAAGGAAGGAAGGAAGGAAGGGAAAAGAAAGAAAGGAAGGAAAGGAAGTGAAAAAAGGAAAGGAAAGGAAGGAAGAAAATTAGCTTGCTCTTCTGGTAATTCTTGGTTTACATATTGGCTGAAGCTTAATTTGCTGACATAAATTAAACTTGCTGGCATGTGAAGTAAGTATAATTACTAATTAACTTAAACATTCATTGGCATTGCCCTTCTTTTAAATTAAAACAATTTTTTTTTTTACTTTTATCATCATGTGAAACACGCTTCCATATTGGTCACTGAACAAGAGCTCACTCATACATAACCAAAACCCCAAAATAAAACCATAAATACATAATATGTAGAACACAACAATAGTTCTTTCTCTGGGAAGTCTTTTCCTCTTTTTTATTATCTCTTTTGGATACAGACCCATTAGTGGTATAATCAGATCAAAGGGTATGCACAGTTTTATACCCATTGGGTATAGTTCCAAATTGCCTTCCAGAATGGTTGGATCAGTTCACAACTCCATCAATGCATTAAATGTCCCAATTTTGCCACATTCCCTCCAAAATTTACCACCTTCCTTTACTGCCATATTAGCCAATCAGATAGGTGTGAGATGGTACCATAGCAATGCTTTAATTTGCATTTCTCTAATCAAGAATGATTTAGAGCATTTTCATATGATTATTGATGGCTTTGATTTCTTCTGAACATTGCTTATGTATATATCCTCCTTTGGCTATTTGTCAACTGGGGAATGGCATGTATTGTTATAAATTTTACTTAATTCTCTATAAATTTAAAAATTAGAGCTTTATAAGAGAAATTTGTTATAAAATTTTCCATTTGTTGTTTCCCCTCTAATCTTGGTTATATTATACAAAAGATTTTTAATTTAATATAATTAAAATTATTCATTGTATATCTTATAATATACTCTATCTCGTGTTTGACCATTAATTCTTTTCTTCTGCAAAGATCTGCCAGGTAAACTAGTCACTATTCCCATAATTTAATTATGGTATCACTCATTATATCTAAATCATATATCTGTTTTGACCTTATCTTGGCAAAGGGTATAAGATATTGGTCTATACCAGTGATGGGCAAACTACAGCCTGCGGACCAGATGCAGGCCCCTGAAATGTTCTATCCAGCCACTGGCCTGATGATTACTATTCCTAATCTGATGAATACAATGAGTAGTGTAAAAGATGATGGGGCACCAGGGATGTTAAAATATAACCCAATGGTTGTGGATACACACACACACTGGGTTGAAGGAGAGACCACAATAGGGAGACCAGAGTACACAGCTAAGCTGCTGCTAACTGTCAAGAATGGCTGTTGGCCAACTGTCACCCAGCTCACCACTAGGCCAGAGTCTTTGAAACCAGCAGGCAAGGTAAAAGGTTTTTAACAGTTTTAATTATGTTTAACTTAATGAAGGTGGGATAGGGGATTCTACACTAAAACCTAAAGGGCAAAACACAGGGCAAGGGGAGGATTTGACTTCTCTAATCTTAGTGACCTAAGCAGGCAGGGCCCAAAGGAGCAGGGCAGGAGTCACTGGGAAGTCTGCTTCAAACATGGTTCCAGCCAGGGCCTGAGGATGTCTTTGAGGGTTCTCACAGTAATCCACAGATGATCACAGGATGCCAAAAGCCAAGGTGGTCCAAGGTACCCAAGAAGAGTGTGGTCAAAATGCTGTCCACCAGATCCCAAACTCCTCCTCCACTTGGTACTGCTCTGCAGGTCTTGTCCACTTGATGAAACCTCCACCACTCAGGATCCCAGGGAATCAGGATGCAGGTCTGAGATTTCCCAGGGCTAGCAACAGTTTGTGCCAACCACTAATGGAGTCTCCCTCAGAGCACAAGCCAACTTCTTGCTCCTTCATTCCATCTTGGAATGTTCCAGCCCTTCCTTTTAGGTCCAACCTTAATACTTAATTAATTACTAACTAATCTTCCTCACAACAGTAGGATGTACAATGAAACTTCGAAAGAATTGCCTCAGAAAAAGACTGACAAATGAGTGTTTCCTTTCCTTTGGTCCCCTCTTTAAAAAGTTTGCCCATCTCTGGTACCTATCTTAAGCCATACTATTTTCCAATTTTCCCAGCAGTTTTGGTTAAATAGTGAGTTCTCCTTCCAAAAGTTGGAGTCTTTGGGTTTATCAAACACTTGGTTGCTAAGGTCATTTACTCCTGTATGTTGCATATCTAATCTACTCCATTGATCTACTGTTCTATTTCTTAATCAGTACCACACTGTTTTGATGATTGCTGTTTTATAGGACAGTTTAAGATATGGTACAGCTTCCTTCATATTTTTTTATTAATTCCCTTGATATTCTTAACCCTTTGTACTTCCAAATGAAATTTGTAATTATGTTTTCTAGTTCCATAAAATTATTTGGTTTCTTGATTGGCATGGCACTGAATAAGCACATTAATTTAAAGAGAATTGCATTTTTTATATTAGGTCTGCCTACCCATGAAGCAATTAAAATTGTTTGAATCTAACTTGATTTGTGTGAAAAGTATTTTGTAATTGTGTTCATAGAATTCCTGTGTTTGCTTTGGCAAGTAGATTCTCAGATATTTTATATTGTCTAGAATGATTTCAAATGGAATTTCTCTTTCTAATAATTGCTGCTTTACTTTGTTGGTGATATATAGAAATGCTGATGTTTTCTGTGAATTCTTTTGTCCTGCAACTGTATTAAAGTTATTATTTCAAGAAGTTTTTTAGTTGATTCTCTAGGATGTTCTAAATATATCATCATATCATCTTCAAAGAGTGATAGTTCAGTTTGCCTACTTTAATTTCTTCAATTTCTTTTTCTTTTCTTATTGCTAAAGCTAGCATTTCTAGTACAATATTTAATAATAGTGGTGATCCTTGTTTCATTCCTGATCTTATTGGGAAGGCTTTTAACTTAACCCTGTTGCAAATGATACTTGATGAAGGTGCTAGGTAGATACTACTAATCATTTTAAGGAATGACACATTTATTCCTATTCTTTCTAGTGTGTTTTTTTTAGATAGGAAATGTCAAAGGTATTTTCTGCATTTGAGATAATCATGAGATTTCTGTTAGCTTGGTTATTGATGTTGTCAATTATGCTGATAGTATTCTTAATATTAAACAGCTTTGCATTCCTGGTATAAATCCAACCTGATCATAGTGAATGATCCTTATGATATATTGCTGTAGTCTCCTTGCTATTTCCTCCTGAAGTTCACTTAATCTCGCCTTTAAGAATTTAACAGCTATTCCATTTGGTGCATATATATTTTGTATTGCTATTACTTCATTGTTTATAGTACCTTTTAGCTAGATATAATTTCCTTCCTTATCTCCTGTAATCACATCTATTTTTACTTTAACTTTGTTTGAGATCATGATTGCTACTCTTACTTTTTTTTTTACTTCAGATAATGCACAATAAGTTCTGTTCCAGCCTCTAACCTTTACTCTGTGTATGTCAACCTGCCACAAATGTGTTCCTTGTAAAGAGCATATAGTAGGATTCTGGTGTTGTTTTTTGATCCATTCTGCTATGTGTTTCTCTTTTATAGATGAGTCCATTTCATTCACTTTCACATCTATGATTACCAACTATGTATTCCCCTCCATCTTATTTATTTATACTTTTGATTCTGCTTTTTTCACTTCTACTCTGGCCCTCCTCATAAGTGTTTTGCTTTTTATCAATCCACCTTCCCCTCCCTTCTATTACCATCTCCCTTGTCTTATTCCCCTCCTTCTTCTTCCTAGGGTACGATAAGACTCCATACTCAGATGAGTATGGTTGTTATTCCCTCTCTGAGTCAGTTATGAGAATAAGGTTTAAAGCATTGCCCATCAATACCCCCATCCTCCCCTCCTTGTAATAATATTTCATGCCTCTTTAGGTGAGAAAATTTATTTGATTCCATCTCTCCCTTCCCTTTTCTCTCAGTGCAATCCTCTTTTTAACCCCTTGATATTTATTTTACATATCATGTCATTCTAATCAACTTACTTTCATACC
Organism: Gracilinanus agilis; assembly: GCF_016433145.1. NCBI lineage: Eukaryota > Metazoa > Chordata > Mammalia > Didelphimorphia > Didelphidae > Gracilinanus > Gracilinanus agilis. The sequence continues at coordinate 228,578,346 of NC_058132.1, read as the reverse complement.
CTCTGTCTGTATATACTCCTTTGAACTGCTCTAAAACTGATTTAAAATTTAAGAATTACAAATCCTTACAAATTACAAATTTGATCTTTTCATGTTTTTGCATTCTTTTAATTTTGTTTTATTGTTTCTTGATGTCTCATGTAGTCATTAGCTTCTCATTACCTAATTCTAATTTATAAGAAAAATTTTTGAGCCTCCTTTTTCAGTTGGCCCATTTCTTCTTTCATTGCTTTCATTTCTCTTACCTGTTTTTCCTCTCTCTTTCTCTCTCTCTCTCTCTCTCTCTCTCTCTCTCTCTCTCTCTCTCTCTCTCTCATTTCATTTTTGAAATCCTTTTTTGTGCTCTTCCAGAATATGAGTCCAATTCATATTTTTTTTTACTTTGTTTTGTTTGCTTTGCTTTCTGTGTCCCTGTCTGTGTCTGTGCCTCATTCTTCATCTCCATAAAAATTTTCTATAGTTAGGTATTTGGGGGGGTATTTTTACTCATTTTCCTAGCCTTTTTATTGACTTTCACTTTTATTTTCAAGGTGGGCTCTATTCTCAGGGAAGAGAGGGAACTCTCTTAAACTTCTTTTATGTGCTACCCTGAGCCTTATTTCTGGGTTTCTGTAAGTTTCAGTTCTTCCAATGTGGTATGATGGCCTGTGGCCAGGCTAGCAAACTATGGCATATGTACCTGGAAAGGGTTTTCCTCTCCTTCTCTCCATATGACTGAGGTCATTTCTAACTTCACCTGTTCCTCTATGTAGCAGCCCAATAGAAGTACTTCTTCCCTCCCCTGTCTAGGGTAAGGGGGTGAGATGTGAGGGTTGCAATTTGGGCATTTGGTCTCTATTAGGCTCACCATTACTGGCCTATTGGCTGGGAGATCTGAGATCCACTTCCCATTGCTTATTCAATCATCCCCTGAGACTACTGATGGCTTGCAAAGCTCAGAGCACTGTGAGTTACCCTCTACTAGGGGTCAAAGGCTAGCCTCAGGCTTGGGTGTGGGCTTTTAGCCTTACTATGGGCTTTATCAGGTCTGGCACACTGTGGATTGCCTGGTCCTGGGGCTCTGCCTTGAGGTTTGGTAAGGGCTAGCTAGGTCTGGGCTCCCAAAGGGAGGTACCCAATGGACTGTCTTTGCTAGAGAGATGGGAGGCAGGGGCCTACCTCTGTGTTTACACAAACCCAGAGTACTGCACAGACTGTCTCAAACTGGTATCCAGGTCCTCACTCCAAGCCTGGACTGAGGCTCCTGGCCTCACTCTGGGCTTAAATAGAATAGTTGCTAAGAGAACATTGCCTCTCTCTGGGATTCCAGACTTTACCGTAGGCTTGCTTGGAACTTTATGTGGTGTGCTCTGGCTTCTTCTGCTGTTGGCTTAGGGAAGGTCTCAGGGTCTGGATGTTGGCTTGGACCTACTTTCAGGACCTGTAATAGTAGATACAGAGTAGGGGACTTGCTGTTGACTTGCTACTTACTCCTTGTTGTAGCCTTCTGTTGGCTGTGCTTCTCATCTCACCCCAGTGAACCAGATGCTCCCTGATTATCTTTCAAGTTGTTCTCTGCATGAAAGCTGCTTCAGTCCTACTTGTTGGTTCATTCACACCAATATTCATTTTGTAGCATTATTTTAAGGTTGTTTGGAGAGCTTTCCCTGCTTCTACTCCACCATTTTGGCTCCATGAATAGACCCTTCTCTAGAGTTAGGATGTAAACTGATCTTTTCCAAGTACACTGGAAGTTAAAGAATAGGAATATCTACAGAATAGGTAGGAGACTGGGATAACCAATAGCATTAAAATGTGGAGAAAGATCAAGGATTAAAGGTGGTAAAAGACTACTGAATTTAGAATTAAGGAGTCATTGTCAACTTTTAAGAGAAACAGTTCTGTGGAATGGAGGGATTAGAAGTTACTTGAGAGGTGAGTAGGAAAGAAAGTAGAAACCGATTACAAAGACTACTCTTTCCAAGAGTTTGCCAATAATAGACAGGTAGTCTATAGAATGAAATCCTGATGAGATGAAATATTGAATGGAAGGTATTTAAAGGTAAGAAAGACACTTTGATTTTATACCGAGTACCTATATTCATTCAATATTTGTTATAATAGTTCTTTTTTCCCTGTTAGTTCAAAGATCTCTTCAGTCCTCTACAGTGTTGTTGATCTTTATAGAAATCTTATTTTCAGAGCCTTTTTTACTTCTCATTTTACCTGTTTCACATTATATTAAAAGGTATACCTTAGTAATAATCTTTCTGGTTAGTAATATGATGAATGTTTAAAAAGACATTTTATCAACTGTCAGATATTGATTTTACATGAAGAGAGATCATCTGTTGTCCTATCAGGAAGAGAAACGGCATAGTGGGGAGGGTGGATTGCTGGGTTTGAGTTGGACCCTGAAAATGATTAAACGTGAGACTATGGGTAATTTAAGCCTTCTTGAGCCTCAACTTCTTCAAATTTAAATTGAAAATAATAATTGAACGATATATTTCATGAAATTGTGAGGGGAGGACTTAGTAAATTATAAATTTCTATTGAAATATTTTGTTATTTTATAAGCTTTAGAACTGGAAGAGACATTAGAGACCAGTTGGTCTAATTCCTTCATTTTTCAGTTGAAGACACTGAGCCCTATAAGAACGTACCTTGAAAGACTTCAATCTTATTTCCTCAAGTACTAAACCCCAATTCGTTGTTCTTTCCAAAACACCAACAGTCTTTGCATCCCCACAGTTCAAGTACTTAATAAATAGTTGTTGGATTAAATTGAATTTGTAAATCAAAATGACCATGATAAAACATGGGACTGAGTGGATGCTGGGGACCATCTTTTTTACTATTTACTTCCCAATCCCTGAAATGATTGAAACAGGGTCTCTCTTAATGTTTCAAGCAACAATTCCATATCTATCTCAATCAATATCATAATTAGTTTGAGTCAACATTTTGTGGACTATCTGTATACAAAATCAGTGTTACTACCTCTCTTTTGCATGTTGGCTTCAACAACACAGAGGCCCAGAGGAGGTCAGTGCAGCTGTTTCATGAAAAAAATTAAAAAAAAAAAAAAACAATGGTAGAGCAGAATAGCCAAGTCAGACAGTTGTCAGATTTAAAAAAAAAGCACTGTTCCTCAGCCAAGGGTGTAACAAGCAGGGCGCTGAAAAGAGAGCAAAGGCCAGAATAAAACTGACATGATTAAGTTACTTTCCTAGCTGGGTATTATGAACCTATCAGGCTGAAAAGATTTGAAAAATACAATTAATAAACCCTACATTTTCATTTGTTCATAACCCTTTGACTGGAGGCTAATAATAATGGTGGGGCCCATTTTGTCATTTAGAGTTCCAGCTAGTTTCAACCATTTTTTTCTCTCACTGCTTGTTTGGACTGTTAATACAGGAAAAGCCCAAGCCCTGCTGTGAGAACACCAGCTGCTTCTGACTGTAGTGATTACATATTACCAATTTCCTGGGACAGCCACAATTTCAGGAAAGCATACTTATAACAAGATTTTAACAAGACTTATAAAAGAATTGATCATTTGTTGTCAGGAAACATTTTTCAAAATTCAAGTTTGAAAATAGGATCATCACTTTCCTGATCTGTATTCTTAGTATCTAATTTGTTCTTATTCTAGAAATAAGGAAGGCCATAATGGATATGGAGGAGGGGCATGGCATGCCATGTGCAGCCACTTTTCATTGGCCCTACACTTGCATGATTCTGTCTTTTTATCTTAAAGGTTTGCTTCTATAAAATAATTATCTTGACTTTTAGACATCCAACAGCCTAAATAAGCTGGCAATATGTTTATCACTAGTATTCCATTTTAATTGGTAAGGATAAAGAATGATATACTGAAATGAATCCTGAGAATGAGTTAGACCACTTCTGTTCTAGCTCTAGATCTGCCAGTTATTAGCTTTGTACCTTGGACATTTCACTTAACCTACCACCATTAATCTTTATATGTAAAATGGCAATGATAGTATTTATATCACAAATCACATAGTGTTACTCTATTAAATGAGATAGGGTATATAAGCCTCCATATAAATGTGAGCTAGTTTTCTAAGAGAGTCTCTCAAAACTTTTTCTGTCAAAGTCAGTCATAAGCAAGGCCATAATCCCACATGCTGATAGAGCTCTTTATTATCAAATTCCCAAATACAAATGAGTTTAAGCTCAAGAATGAGTATGCCAGTGTGATTACATTATATGGTTAGGACACAGAATAATCAAATCATAGAATCATGAAGGTTTAAGGTGTTTTACAGATCAGAGAACTGATTTTATAGAAATGGAAATGGAGAACTTCATACCACACTGGTCTTGATGGTTTGAATCATAAAAAATAAAATTTCTATCTTCAAATTTCATTAGCACATGTCTATAGGGATTTTTTTTCTTGGAAGTAGCTTTCTTGACTAGTCCTACCAAATTATAAATGTTTATTGTTGACTGATACAGTTAAAATTCTGACACAAAGAATGGACTAGAATGTGTCAGAATCTACTAAAACCTTGAAGGACCCTGAGCTACATGGTTGGAGAGAGGACCACCATATACTGATATCACTGATCTTTGAGGTATGGTGGGATAATGGGAATTGCACTATATTTGATATCAGAAGAACTTGGGGTCAGAATAGACTGTCATCATTTAGCTACTTTGACACTGCACAAGTTACAACATTTATTAGGCCTTCAGTTTCTTCCTTTGTAACTGAGGATATTGACTTTTATGCCTTTACAAGTTATTTTCTGGTTCTATATCTATGAGTAAGCTCTACACAGAATTCCACAGTCAGTGAAAATAGTCACAAAACAAGGGGAAGTTCTTTTAATTTTTACAACATGAAAAGCACTATTAGACCATGCAAAAAAACCATAGTCAAATATTAAGGGCAACTATTCAACAAATTAAGTATAAAAATCATATATCATATATTATGTAACTATGGAAGAATAAGACTAATTTATTCATAGTAAAACTGATTCTGTGGCCTTCAATAACATTGAATCTAGAGGAAATGTCCATGGTTATGTAAAAGAATTATTGATTCTATTAAAGCAAGATTCTCTCTCTCTCTCTCTCTCTCTCTCTCTCTCTCTCTCTCTCTCTCTGTCTGTCTCTTATATGCATGTGATAAACACCTTTGGCAATCAGGAGACCTAAGGAACCCTTTCAGAGTAATGTTTTAAAATGTGCAAAATAAAATGCAGAGCATTAAAAAGAAAACTAATTTTATTGAAATGCATATATCAGATTATTCAAAAAACAAGTTAGAAGACTCAAGATTGAGAACTACTGTGTTAAAGGGAGAGAGAGAATTTAATATAATTAAAACCATTTAAACAAACTATCACTGTAACTCACAGGTCAAGCTCATCAGATAGAACTATTAAAAATGTAGGATTCATTCCCAAATAAACTTGCAAGTGTTCTGTGTTGTTCTTTTTACTGAGAGTCTACGTGGCATGTCTTCATCCTCAAATTCACTTTTGCCTTTGGCCTCTTTCTCTCTTATCCTCCTTGGGGAACAGAGAAATAATGTTGAACAGATCTGTCAGCTAACTGGATCTACTAAACTGTTCTCATCTAATTACCACGATTGTGTGTATGATAGTCTGTCTACTTTTATTTTGAGTGACAGTAAGCAATGCTTACCTCTCAAATGGCCACCTTTAGGAGCTCATTATTATTGATTTACATCGAGGTAAAGAGTCTTGAAATTATTTCCAATTCTTTTGCCACCGATTGAAACTTTTATTAAATGCTAACTCTAGTATGATTTGCAATTGTCAGACCATCTAGTAATGACTGAACAGTATCAATTTGAGAATGATATGGGCTATTTTTTTCATTGCATTTATTTTCTTTTTTTTGCATTTTAGAAACTTTTATACAAAAAAGTAGTTATTGGACAATATAATGACAAAAAATGAGATAGAGTGGAGAGAACACTCTGAAGTCAGAAGCCTTGTGCTGGATTTGATTTTGTCAGTAGTTAGCCAAACAAGGAATTTGTTCTCTCAAAGCCTTAGTTTCTTTATTTTTAAAACCATGAGTACTAAAACATCTCTGAAGCACCACTTCACACCTATCAGATTGGCTGAGATGAGAAAAAAGAAAAATGATAAATGTTGGAGATGTGGGAAAATTGGGACACAAATGCACTGTTAGTGGAATTGTGATCTGATTCAACCATTCTGGAGAACAATTTGGAATTATGCCACAAGGGCTATGAAACTGCTGACCCAAAAATACTACTCCTGGGTATATGATCTCAAAGAGATCAAAAGTAAAAAGGAAAAGTATATTTTTATGCAAAAATATTTATAGCAACATTTTTTGTGGTGGTAAAAACTTCGAAATTAATGAGAATGCCCATCTTTAGGGAATTAGAGAATGACTGAATAAGTTGTAGTATATGATAGAGGGTTTTTTGTTGTTTGTTTGTTTTTTTACATATTACTTTAATTTAAAAATTGTATCTGAAATTTTCTGACATTTTGTGATCATGTGCTCTTCCTCCTTCCTACCCCTCTGTCATCCCCAAGATGGGCAAATAATATAATATAGATTTCACCTATGCTATCATAATATATATGTATGCATGTATGTATGTATGTATATATATACACATATATATATATATCCTTTCCTTCCATCATTGAATCAATATTTTGTTTTGGTTCTAAGGCAGAAGAGTGGTAAGGACTAGGCAATGGGGTTAAGTGACTTGCAGGGTGACACTGGAAGTGTCTAAAGTCAAATTTGAACCCAAGACCTCCCATCTCTAGGTCTGGCTCTCAATCTACTGAGCCACCCTGTTACCCTATACAGTACATATTTTTGTGTTCACCATATTGTGAAAGAGGATAGATTGTTTATATTAGAGAAAAACTCATGGAGGGAAAAAAAGTGAAGAATAGCATATTTTAATTTGTATTCGGATTCTTTCTGTTCCCTTTATGTTGGTAGATGGCCTTTTTGCAATGAAGCCCTTGAAATTGCCCTATATCCTTGTATTGCTGATAATAGTTGGTTCATTTAGAGTTGATCACTGTACATTATTGCTGCTATTTATGAAAACAATGTTCTCCTCATTATGCAGTATGTGATTGTGATGGGATGCTATTATGCTATAAAAAATGATGAATGGGATGGTTTCAGAATCACCTGAGCAGACTTAAATGAACTGAAACAAAGTGAAGTGACCAGAACCATAAGAACATTGTACATGGTAAGAGGAATATTGTTCAATGGTCAACTGTGAATGACAACTATTCTCAGCAAAATATGATAATCCTAGACATTTCTGAAGGATATATGATGAAAAATACTATGCACCTCCAGAGAAAAAACTGATGAAATATAAATGTGCATCAAAATATACTTTAAATTTCTTTCTTTATTTTCATTCATTGCATTGAATATTCCTTTACAACATGACTTATATGGAAATATGTTTTGCATGATTACCTGTATATAACTTATATTAAATGTAAGTTAAGTTTTGCAAGACTTTGCAAGAAAACTTAACTTACAGAAGAAAAATAAAATTCTGTTTTTCCTTTTTTTTTTATCATTGTCATCCCAGTGTACTTTATTTTCCCTTCTTGATTCTTTTCCTCAATATGGAATAAAAACAAACAAAACTCCGAAAAACCTTTTTCATCATTTTTCATAGATGAGCACTTCTTGCTATGCCCAACTCACCTGTAATTTAAGCACTCTTGATATTATCCTTACCACTTTTTACCACTTTTATATTCACCTTTATTTTAACCTGGTCTTGCTTCCATCTTCTGAACATCTTTTTAAAATAAAAGTTGGTTGATGAGTTTCCAGGGCAAAGCAATTGGTCTCCCTCTGGGAGTAGAATGGGGAAGGAGGGAGAGAAAGAATTTGGATTTAACATAAAAAACTGTTTAAAATTATTTTTGCCTGTAATTGGAAAAATAAACTATTTTTAAATTAAAATAAAATAAATTAACACATATAGACTCAGACTTTAGAGATATTTCCAGATTTCATATAATAAAATTCAAAGAATTGTGCTAGAAGCCCAGAGTGATATCTAGGATAAGAGTGAAGTAGAAAGGAAAACTGTCCATATACTACCATGTGCTTATGGCATCAAGATTTTATGAACTTTAAAAAATGCAATCTGGACTTTATCGCAGGCATTGATGACACTTAAGAAAAAAAGTTTGCTGATGTTGTTAAGGTTTGTTCTGAAGAGAAAGTCTCCTCTTCCCATTTCCATTGCTTTGATCTCATATAATTAACCACAAATATCAGTATTATTCACAAATAGAAATATTCTGGATCATCGTGTTTCATGGGAAAATCAGGTTTGTTTCCTTCTCCTAATGCTAAGACTATAAACAGAAGAATTAAAAGAGATACACTTTATAGTGCTCTCCATCTGTGGACAGGAGACAGTGACTCACTGCTCATGAAACATGGCCAGCATATCTGGTAGGACACGAAATGCATGTTTACAGTAACTGTAAGAATAAGTCAAAGAGTGAAACATTTTGGTCGTTATGTGACAAAGTCAACAAGTTTTCTGTTTTAAACATGTTTTAAGAACAGGACAAAAATTATTCTCAAAAAACCAGATATGAGAATAAGCATTTCCCCTAGTTGCTAATGAAATATAACCTTAATTAATAGAAATGTGGAGTCCACATCCACAGAAGAGCATTCCCCTTTGATTCAATGCCATTCTCTAGCACTGTTCTGGATCTTCCCTAAAAAGCAATTGGGTATCTACAGAATAATGTAAAAATGCAAACAGAAATGCACACATTAAACTCTCATAGGATTAAGTATTTCTCAGTAGGAATGGATTTCTCAGAGATCATCTGGGCTACATTGTACCCAATATTTGACTGGTCTGAAAATTTGTATTATAAAGTCAAAGAAATGAGGTTAATATTGTTCCTTGTTAGTTTTGATAAACTTAAGTTTGTGAAAAGTAGCTGACATGTAATTTTGGAAGAAGAACTTGATGATACAATCAACTTCAGAGGAAACTCATCATCTCCAGTGACTTGCTTCTGATTCATTAAGTAGTGGTCACTTTACTGTACAGTGGAGATTGTGTTATGGAGATGATCTTAGAAAAGAAGTTAATTGTTAGTCATTTTTAGGGCTTAACTAAAAAGGAGAAAGAAAAAAAGGAATTTCATCTTTGAGGAAGATGATAGAATCAGAAGCAAGAAGGCATGAAGGAGACTGAGCTTGTAGGCAGAAGACATGTGTTCAAATTCTGGCTTTGGCATCTCTCAGTCGAATTGTGTATACATTGTTTAATATATCTGTCTTCATTGGTTCCCTCATTTGTAAAATGAGAGTGCTAATAACTGTACTCCCTGAGTCATAAAGTTTCTTTAAGGAAATCCCTTTGTAAACTGTAAAGCTTTATAGAACTATTATTAAAGTTATTATTATTCTATCCATCTTAATCCAATTCTATGTGCATTTCATAAGTGTCTGATGACACCTTAGTGAATCTCAGTACTCTAGACTCATGATGGTGAACCTATGGTGCACATGCCAGAGACGGCACTCAGATCCCTCTCTGTGGGCATGCCCACTATCACTCCAGAATAGAGTTCATCAGAGTCCATTATTACAATGCTAGAGGGATGTGAACCTGGGCTGCTCCCCTCCTCCTCTCCACACTCACCTGAGGACATTTCTCACATTAGTCACTCCTCTAAAATGCTTACCATCACTACTCTAGATTAGCAAAACCATATAGAGTCTATCTTTGCATAATCATCTCCTGGGCAACCTGGTTCTAAGTATTTCTGTAGCAATTATTGTATCATAATAGTATCTTTCCTTCATTTGCTATACAATCTAAATGTTCACACATAATGGAAAGAGCAATTCTTGTAGATTCCTTTTTTGTAACTCATGATTTCTACTGCTACATAAAGTCCTACAAATGAAAGGGAACTCTAACCAAGCAATAGATGCATTATTAAGCCTAAAAGGACAAAAAATAATCTCTGACAAAAGCAATATATGACCCTGAGTAACTATTTCTTCCTCTCTACGGAGTTGTATGTAATTGATATAACAAGTTCTCTAATAGTGAAAGACATTCCTCAAGAGGGATTACTCTGTTATAGAAAAAAGAAAGACGGCATGCAATTATTTCTTTAAAGTCCATTTCTTTCTTGTGCAAGTTGAGAGAAGAACTTTCTATCATGGTCATTTGTATGAAGACAGTTAGCATTTGCATCTGTTGTATCAAAGGGGAAAGAAGTACAGATAGGTACTAGTTAGTGTGAATAATGAAGCCTCTGAAGTGATCAAATTATTTGAATTTATATATATGTATATTTATTTATCTATGAATATACCACATATAAAATAACTTGTTTGGTCATTCCATAGTTGATAGATATCCCCTCATTTTCCAGTTCTTTGCCACCACAAAAAGAATTGCTATAAATATTTTCATGTGTGTGGGTACTTTTCCTTTTTCCTTTTTATCTCTTTGAAATACATACATAGTAGTGGTATTAATGTTTCAACAGTATTATAGCCTTTAGGAATAGTTCCAAATTTCTCTACAGAATAATTGGATCAGTTCACAACTCCACCAGCAGTGCAATAATGCCTCTGAGTTTTCATTGAGCTAGAAACAATGATCATATTTTACATAAATATAATTTCAAATAGTATGAATTCAAATATATGCAGCCATTCTGGGAGATTCATGGTTCATACTAATTGAAACTAGGCTGTATTTCATACATACAGAAATGTGTATGTATGTATACACACATACGTATAACATTTATGTTAATGTGGACATGTATACACACATGTATTTTATTTATATGTGTATCAGGACTCATTTGTTTTTCTTGAAAATGTGTTGACACTGTGATATATGCTCTGATGGTTATGTTCCATGTCTCACAAAATGAAGGGAATGGTAATTAATGACTATATAATCAGCTTTCATAGCTTTAGGGGTTTCATTCTAGTTATTAGTAATGCAAAGGCTTTGATGTCCTTATTCCTACTTCTGGTTAACCCAATTTCTATTTTCATTAAATCCCCTATTAGAGACCAGAGCAAAGAAGTTAAAGAAGGTAGGGAAGGGGATCCAAACTTTCCTTTATTTAGTTAATAGATATGGACATATTTAATTAGGGAAGTGTTTATGACTTTATCCAAACAAGGTTTTTAGGTTTTCTTTCAATTATATTGGTTCCTATTAATTCCTGTGCCTACTCCTATAAAATAATTTTTCACAATTTTAAAACTTTTTGAAAAATATGTAACATAATTCTTATATGAACTTCACAATAGTAATATGAGATAAACTAAAGAAGTTCCATTTTTCCTATGAGGAACTGAGGCTCAGAACTGGTAAGTGATTTGCCCAGAATCATACACTTAATAAGGCTCAAAACTGATCTAAATACAGAGTTTCTGCATTTCATGTTCCACACTCTACTCAAGTTTAGCTCCAAGTTCCTACTATTTTTTCATGGCCATATGTAGTTTAAAATACACATTAGTTTTTTTAATATGGATAAATGTTCAAGCAATGTTATTTTCATGAAATGGCTAATACACTTTGGAAGTGTTTTTTTAAACATATCTAAAGTTTTGAAAGTTTTAACAACTTTTTTTTCTAGCTCTTTTTCTTGCTTTATCTTCCTATATATGGGTATTTCCCTAAATTCAAGAATCAATCCTTTTAAATTTTCTCTTATTTTTTTAACCTTTATAATTTTGTGTATTATTCATCATAACATCCAGGTTTTTTCACTTGTTTTAATCCTGTAAGATTTACAATTCCTAGAATACCTCTATGTATCCTGTCTATGAAGAGTGAATCAAACTTTCTTTGTCTATCAATCAGCAACTTTTAAATTAATCAATCAAAAACTTAAGTACCCCTACTTAACACTAAATAAGAGAGTTCTCAAGTCACTTGCTAAATTGGGTGACAACTATAGAGGCCACTGACCACCCCTGGGCAGTACTAGGCAAATTGAAAGACTGCAATTGGTTCCTGTAAAATGGAGCAAGGGACAGGAAGTGACATGCAAAAAGGATTATAACAAGTCCTGAATGTCCTATCTAGGAGACTTTTGACTTGGATCTTGGGCTTGGATCTTCTCCTTTGGATTGCTCATGAGACTTTGCCTTGGGACCTTCTCCTTTGGATTTGGTTTTGGAGGACTTCATCTTCAGACTTTGCCTTGTGATTTTCCCTTTGGAATTCTCCTTGGATCCTGGACCTGTGAGTTGGGTGAATAGCAGGCTTTCCTTTCCTGGCTTCTGGAGAGACTGATTGCAGAGAGACCTTCCTTTCCTGGAAGAGGATGCATTGGTAGAACCCTTGCTGAAGACACCACCTGGTTCTCTGGCTGAAGATTATCAAGCCCTGCTGGGGCCAAGCCTCACACCAGAGTAGCACGTAGGTGATCAGCTAGATAATTCTCTATCTTCTTGTTACATTTTCCCATTTTCACTCTTTCCACCTCTTTGTAAGTAAAGCTACTAAAAGTCATTTTGACTTAAGTTATAATATCTTTAAATCAGCAACCACAATATTATTTTTGAATTCTCATATTAGCATAAAACCTAAATTTTAAATTCTTACATATCTTCAAAATCAATATTTTGCTTTTATAGAAATCATATTTTAGCATTAATTCTTTTCTACTTTTCTTTATCTAGATTGTCTTTCACTCTATATTCTCAGTCATCTGTTATCTTTTTTGTTTCTTTGTAGATTCTTAGCACCATGGATTCTTTTTGCTATGCAGGTTAAAAATTCAGCTCATAATTAATTTTTTTCTCTTAAATCATTTAGGAACATCTTATCATGTTTCTGTAGTAATTAAAATAGGTTTGACAAATATAAATTTTTTTTAAATTGTTGTGGTCACTGTGTATAAAAATTAAAAATTAAACTATGTGCATATTAGTAGCTTTAGTAGCTTTATTGCAGCAGGGTAGAAATAGTAAAGAGGGAAATGTAGGAAGAAGGTAGAAAATATTGCCTAGTTAAATACCTATCCAGCTCAACTCTGACAAAGGCTCCCTCAGGTCCCAATCTCCAACACAGAGGCCCAAGGCAGAAGCATACCTTGAATGAAGAAGACCATCCAATACAGAAGTAGTCCAGTGCAGACACCCACACAGCAGAATCCCTCTTTCAGCAAGAGCCATCAATGCAGCAGAAATCCAACGAAGAGACACCAATGCAGAAGTCCTCCCTCAGCATGAGCCACCAAGGCAGAGAATGAATCAGATTGCCCACGGCTGGCTTTTGTAAGCAGTTTTCTCCATGCTATTTCCTGTCTCTCTGGTTTCTAGTTCCTTTCACTATGAGACGGTCTATCACATCTCAGGAACCAATCATAGTTTCCCAATTTGCCTAGCACTGCTGGGGTGGGGGGCAGTGCTTGTGGTCTTTTAGGACTAACTGTTAATGACTAAGTAAGTATGAAGGGCAGGGGACTCCAAGTTCTTGAATAATTAACTTAAAATAAACAAAAAGAGTTTAAATTCTCTTTCACAGTTCCATGCTCTTTTGAAAAAAACATATGGTCCTCTGCTTCATCAGGCATTGATTAATTTTCTTCTGTCTTACAATATCTATTCAAAGATATTTAGATTTCTTTAAATGTCTCCAAGATCATCTTCTCTTCTGTTATTAATATCTTCCATATTTATTAGCTTTGCTCAAGATTTTTATCCTGGGATATTTGGAACTTTCAATCTTTCTTCATATCCATATCACTTGATTTATGATTCCTTCTCCTTTGATCTCATAGTTGTCTCAGCATACGCAAGTGATAGAGAATTCACTTCATCAGCTCAGTAGCTGTTTCAGATGACTTTTAAGGGACAGGATTGGTCTCAGCTGTATGTTGGATCTCTTTCCTTCAGGTCTGGTAAGGTCTCTTTTTTTTTGTTCTACATTAATGCTCTACCCCATTTCTTGCTGCTTACTGCTCCTAAGAAGTACTGCATTTTGACACGCTAGGAAGAGCATACTTCTACATGCCTATACATTTATATCCTCCATTGGACAGGTAGGTGGCACAGTGGATAGAGGGCCAGGGAGGGAGTTAGGAAGACTTGTCTTCATGACTTCACATCTGATTTCTGATAATTATTAGGTCCAGGACCCTGGGCAAGTAACATAATCCTGTTTGCCTCAGTTTCTTCATCTATAAAATTAACTACACAAGGAAATGACAAACCACTCCAGTATCTTTATTAAGAAAACATAAATCAGAATCATGGAGAGTGAGATATGACTGAAAGAACTGAACAACATCACAATTTCCTCAACCCAGGGAATTGGGAAGACAGGCTATATTCTATTCCTTATTTCCACAGAATAATTAGGTGAGGGAAGGTGGAGAGAAAATGCTTTAATTGAAATTTCTGGAGCAGCAAGGAAGTTACTTAGTGGATTCAATAGCATAAGCTCATAAATCTCATTGTGTAATCTTGCTGAAAACTGGGAATAATTTAGGGTAGTGGTACTAAGTGAATTACAGAATAGTCTTCTCAGTTGTTAATTCATCGAGCCATTACCTCATTGGTGGGTTTTGTCTAAACTTGTGGGGACAGATGTAATTATTTTTTGTGCATAAATCTTATTTAGGAAAGTTTTGAGTGATTGGGTGTATTGGGAAAAAATGTCTAATTTTCCTTCTTGTTGGTTATGTGAACTGGAAATCTCTCTTGATAACCTAGATTTCTCCTATATTTGGAACTGTCATTTATATGCCTATTAGATTCAATTCAACAAACATTTAGTAAGCACCTTCTTGTTCAATGTAGAATTCTAGACTTTGGGGATAGAAGGGTATATAATTATATATTCCCTGTTCTCTAGGAGCTGACAAGCTAATGGAAATATAAGATATGGATACAAGGTAGAATATGATCAGTATAAAGGAGAGATTTAGACAAAATGTGCTTGGCCACTTGATGAAATGAGATTCATCTTAGCTTGGAATTTCAGGAAAGCTATTATAGAGGATGTAGTACTTGAGCTGGGCTTTGAAGAAAAAAGAAGTATCCAAGTACAGTAGCTATGGTGATTATATTTAATCTCTGAAAATTGTAAAGTCTCTTAAGCCAGCTCCATAATTCAATAAAGTTCAACCTTCTAGGCTATAGAGGAGAAAACAAGTAGTGAAGAGTGCTTCTCATCCTCATGAAATGTATTTGGAACTGATGCATTAATACATACATCTTAGACACTACAAGGGGAGACTCAAATTGGACCTGTGAATGAATAGGAGGAAGATGGTAGATTGGATTCATTTTAATAACCTCATTTCTTCATGAAACAAAGTTCCATGTTTTAAAATTGATGCTGTTCCAATGGTCTTATATGGCTGTAAAGCTATATCAAAGAGCCCAAGATAGTATGAGCATATTACTTAGGAAAATGCTATAGGAAAGGGGCAATAGTATATGTTATCAAAGAAATGTATTACCAGCAAAGGAGAAATGCCAATCAGAGCAACAGTGAAAAAAACCAAATGGATAGTCCATCTTTTTCATTTAGAGTTATATAATGTTAAGAAACCTAGCAGAAATCCCTTAGCATATTGACTAGCTTTCTTCTGGAGGATTTACAAAAGAATGTGGACATGACTGTCAAAAGAAGATGAAGAATAAGTGTATTGTTCTTTCTAATTAATGAAATAGCAAAGATAAGGAGTGAATGCCTTTTTGGTGTAAGAGATGATTTGGATCAACACATAGAGGTGCGAAAGGGCAAAATAAATCTGGAGCAATAACCAATAGTCCATTTTCACAGGAATCTAAGGTCATAGATTTAGAATGTAAGGAATATTTGAGACCATTAGACCAATACATTTATTTTTTAGACAAGGAACCTAAGACCTCAAAATGTGAAATGATTTGCTTATGGTCAATATACAGAGTGAATGAAATATCATTTTTAATCTCTGCAATAAATGGTGGCTTATTATATTTCATATGTGATTGGTCATTTCCACATGCAAAAGAGGACCTCCCCACCAGAAGATTATCATAGGTTTAGGTTGCTTTGCAGGTTATATCTTTATCTCCTAGACCAGGAATTCTTACCCTGGAGTCAATGAACTAGTTTTATAAAAATATTTCAATTACTATTTTAATATAATTTATTTCTTTTGTGCATTACGTATTTTATTTTATACATATATAGAGTGTATTTACTTTGTGTTTAAAAATATTACTTTGAAGAGTCTATAGGATTCACATTGCTAAAGGGACCAATCCTACAAAAAACGATTGAGAACACAAGAACACTTGTCCTAGATTATGTATCTAGTATTACTTCACAATCATTGGTTTGTATTTGCCACCGAACAGCAACTACCCTTTGGATATCCAGGTGGTCAAGATTAATTTAATCTTTTATTCCAGGTGGTAAACAATTTTATTAAATGGGTAAAATCATAGTAAAATCAAGAAGCATAAGATATGTATGATGTCATATAACATAAAATTTTTAATTTCTTTTCAGTTATAGCACCAATTGTTGTTTGTTGTTTAGTTACGTCCAGCATGGCAAAACTGTCTGTGGGGTTTTCTTGGCAAAGATACTGAGTATAAAGCATTTCCTTCTCCAGTGGATTAAGGCAAACAGATTTGCCCACAGTCACATAGCTAGTAAGTACATTAGACTATATTTGAACTCAGGTCTTTCTGACTGAAGATCAAACACTCTTTCAACTGAGCCATTTAGCTTCCTCTACCCAGGGTGATACTTTCTTTTAATTCAGTCCATTTTCATCTCTTCACTTTCTTGAATTACATGAAAGTCAACTCAGAAATTTAATATCTTTTCACAAGTCAACCATTTTCCATCTGAAAAGGACATATTCAGTGAAGTTCCCAATTACTTTCCACACTGGAACTGAGGAAAGCCACAAAAATTTTCTTGGGAAAATACTACATTAGGCTCACCAGATTCATTATCTCATAGATTTAGCTATACCAAGTTATAGCTTACATACCGATCAATCCCAAAATCTACAGAATTGGAAAAAAAAGATGTGCAAATATTACCCAAACTAATATCTCATTAAATTTCCTGGTATTAAGTCCAACACCAACAAGTGGAAAGAACAGGAAAGGTCATGCTATACAGCCACAACTACTTTTTCTTTCTTCTTTTCTTCTACACCCATACATCTTATGCCACATCTGTAGGTCAGGCCAATCCAGATTTTGCTGGCACCAAAGCTATCTATCTGCAAAAGTTCCCAGAGCATCAGAGGCCAAGGTTTTTCTTAGGTGTCAGATGTATATTTCCAGGTATACCCTAGATATTTCCACACAAGCATGATCATCAGAACCTTTAACTCAACATACCCCAAACTCTCCTTATCATTGCACCACTCCTGCTCCATATACACAAACTCAGAATTCCCTTCCTCCTTCCTTTACTTCTGTTCATAGGAACAACATTATCGAAGACATATGAGCAATAAATCATTGCCTACTTCTCTCTTTTCTCTCATTTCCAGCATCTAGTACATTCCACTCTGCCTCTGCAATGTCCTCCCACTCTCTGTGTAGTAATCCATCACCATGACTATCATTCTGGTTCAGGCCATCCTTACCTCTTCCCTGAAATATTTTAATTACTTCCTAATTGGTCTTGCCACCTCCATTCTTTTTTCTCCATGAAACTATGCTTCTTGATAAAGAAGTATTCCTAAAGTTCAAGTGAATTGTTTTTGAGGGGGAGAAAGAGATGGCATAACCTTGAGTACATCTAGATTTGCTTCTATTATTATTGCATGTACATATCATAAAATTGTAATTTATACCATAATATGGTTCATGACAAAAATATATATAAGATAATATCCATTTTAGTAGGATATACCAGTTATTTCTATTTTTATTTATTTTTCTTTAAACCCTTGTACTTCGGTGTATTGTCTCATAGGTGGAAGATTGGTAAGGGTGGGCAATGGGGGTCAAGTGACTTGCCCAGGGTCACACAGCTGGGAAGTGGCTGAGGCCAGGTTTGAGCCTTATACCAGTTATTTCTAAAAGATGACAATTGGGACTAATTGTTAATCCAGGAAGGCATATAATAAAACCTGAGACATGTAGGACAATTTAATCTATAAATTTTGCTAAAATAATAATGAATCAAAATAAATTTATTATTATCAAATTGAAATCATATCAGGAATTCAAAGATGGTTAATTATTAAGAATTCAGGTCATATAATCATAAAATAAAATTATAAAGTGATTATATTTATAGATTTTTTAACCTATGAGAAAATTTAGCTCCAATTAAGATTTTAAAAGATAAAAGGATTTTTCCTTTTACCACAATAGAAAACATTTTTAACCCTTTAATCCCTTCCATAGGGTAAAACAAGGCTACTTATATTCACTATTTTTGACCAATATAGTACTTGGAATGTTATTTATGCAGTCATATATGAATATATGACAAACTCACAAAAATATTCAGCATCTTAGTATATTACACCCCAAAGAAATTGGAGACAGAGTCATCATGGTGTAGGAAATAAAGAGGTGACTTTGGAGTCTCACTTTTGACTAACATGACAGAAAAGAAAAATGACAAATGTTGGAGGATACACAGAAAAATAGGGACACTAGTGCACTCTTGATACAATTATGAAGTGTTCCAACCATTCTGAAGAACAATAGGGAACTATACCAAAAGGATATACAGTTTTGCATACCTTTACATTCAGCAATATCATTATTTGATCTATATCTGAAAGAGGTCAAACAAAAAGGAAAATGTACCATATATATGAAAATAATATACTAGCTCTTTCTGTAGTGGCAAAGAATTGGAAATTGAAAGTATACCTATTGATAGGGAATGAGGGAATGACCAATCAAATTGTGATGAATTGTGATGGAATACTATTGGATACAGGAAAAAATGAGTAAGCTGATTTAAGAAAATCCTGGGAAAATTCATATGAACTGAAGCAAAGTAAAGTGAGCAAAACCAGAACATGGTACAAAGTAACAGCACCATTATAATAGTGATCAACTTCACTTCTTTGATCAGTGCAATGATCCAAGACAATTCTAATGGACTCATGATAAAAAATGCTAAGTGGTCAAAAGTTATGATTGCTAAGTTCTCAAAGAAAAGAAATATAAATTATCCACTACCTGCAAAAAAAGGTTCAAAATAGCTTATAATCAGAGAAATGAAATTGGAAAAGCACTTAAAGAATTTCTCTAATAGTAACCAAAATGACAAAGATAATTGCAGAAAAAAATTCAAAGCTGATATGACTATGGTAATACAAAAATACTATTATTATACAGTGAGGAGCTGTGAATTGACAGTCTTTTGTGGAATAATATTGAATAATAAAATGAGTTACAAAAATGTATTTACCCTTTGATGACTGGGGAATGTCTCAACAAAGTTATGCTATGCAAAGTTAATAGAATATTATTCATCTATTGGAATAACAAATAACAATTCAGAAAAATATGGAAATACATATAGAGTGATATAAGGTGAGGAGAAAAAATCAAAAGTAACTACACTAAAATGATATACAAAAGTTATATATTACAATATAACTAACTACATGTAACTAAAGATCATAACAGCAACACAATCTTAAATCCATAGAAAAGAAAATCAGTTAGGATTATGAAAATAAGAAGTATAATTTGGGTACTAGCACATTAACATCAACATCTATATATTTTCATTTGGGGTTGATAAATAACATAAATTTAGAGTAATATGTAGCCAAAAACTTCTTATAGGTTCATTTTTTCTTATTTTCTTTAGTTTTAAAAACATCTGTCAGTGAAAGTTAAAATATACATATATACTAATAAAGTTGTACATCCAGATTTGGATCACCGTTTCATTGTGAAGATTAACTAGTCTGGTTCTAAAAACTGGATAGTTCATTTCTTATTTGCTTTCCATTTTATGCAATATAAACTCAGATTTCTCAGCATAAGTTTATGCCCTGTTTAGATAGCCTCTGAACAACTTAGGCTGGGAAATGTTTTGTTACTGGCCCAAATGGATCACATTCATAAAAATAATGGCTAGCGTTTATAGAGAAAGCTTTGAGGTTGGAAAGTGCTTTAGAAATATAACCTTGTTTGATCCTCCTGACAGTCTCTTCTCCTCAATTAGATGATTATTTTTCCAGTTTTTCTGATAGTGAGATATGGGCAGACAAAGGTTAAGTGAATTGACCAGTTTCACATATCCAGTAAATATCTGAGGTGGGATTTGAACTCCAGGTCCAGTGCTCTCTCCTCCATGCCTATCTAGCTGTCTCATATGCTGAGTCTTATCAAACAGATTCCCTTTGGATTTTAAATTATACTCTTTGGTCCTGGTGATTTACATTCTGACTAGTTTATCCAAGAATAACTCTGAAAAAATAACAAAAGAAATTTTAAGTCTTAACATCTTAGCTCTAAATTCCATCTTAAGAACCTCACTTGAACAGCAACATCTAAATAGGTAGGAATGCAGTGTAGCTGGAAGCCAGAAAAAATAGAGTTGGTAAAAACAGCAATGAAAGATTTATTATAAATATTTGTCTTCATCATTGGGTGGTAACTGAAGGCATCTAGACAAAGGAAATAGGGACCCTACTTCGGGGAACTTTGATTTGCATTTTTATACAGACAAAAAGAAAACCACTCTGGTGGTCTTAGCTTTAAGCATTCATTTTTTTTTCTGAAATGGAAAGTTCCTTTCTATGGAAAGTTTGAATTATTTTCCATCTTATACCATAAAGCTACTAATTTTACTGTATATCTCCAGGTGATAATTTCTTTATCTGTACAATAAAAAAGCTGGATTATGTCCCTTCTAACTCTAAGGACCATCTATGAGCCAATAAAATGTTGGGTTATTTGATGTAGAGCATCAAACATGCAGCTTACTTCCAACACGCCTGAGTTCCTTAACAAGATTAAAATGCTACTAGGAAATATTTTAAAAGAAAGTACAATAGAACACAAATAATGTTAATGTATATATTTTTTTAAAGTCACTACATAGTCAGCAAGGAATTCTTACATGCAATTTAGTGGTCCCTTTTTCTGAGTTTGACATCTCTGATGTAGATAAATAAGTGCACTTAGAATTCATGGAATAGAGTTGTGTGGTTTGGAGTATCTAAACCAGGAGTACTGTGAGGCTCAAGTGATATAATGGATGTAAAACATCTAGCACACCTTAAAGAACTATTGAAATGCTTATTGTTGTTGTTAGCCTATAATTCCCAGGCTTCCAGTTTGGTAATGATTTCTCTGAACTTCTACTCTATTCCTGCCAAACTATAGATCAATACAAGGGTATACTGGGCTGGCAAATGTCCAACCATCTTACTAGGGAGCTGGGTTGGGGGGAGGAAACTTCATTCATATACTTTTAAAATTAATCTGCATCATTAACACTTTCTTATTCTAGAGGCCATCAAGAAAACAATAAACGAGCTCTGATTCATACTAATTGCCTACATTGAGAAATAAATGCTCACACTAAAAATTTAACAATTGGCTTTCACAAGCTGCTTAGAGCTGGCTCAAGGACTTCTGTGGATTGAGTCCCAACTATTTCAACCCTTGACAGGGTTAGCGAATTTTGTGAGGAGAACTAAATGGGGAAAGGACTAAAGCTTCTACATTTTTATGAGAAATTCTCTGGGCATTTTGAATATACCCCAAGGGCTATGTATCAGTATGTCTTTTATCTCTCCTGCCAAGGAATTTACCATAAATAGAATTTATTTGTTTCTACATAGCTTAATGTAAATCCCCTGGTTCTTTTGGTAGACTATTGTAAAATAATGTTGGGAAGACAAAGACATTTGAACTATAAGATGTTTCACAAATATAGATTTTGCATGGCCAGTTATCATGTCTTAGTTGGGGGATATAGTCCACAAAATGGTTTTAGTTACTTCCTAGGGGTGAGTTTTTGTTGTTGTTCAGTCATTTTCAGTCCTCTGACTCTTTGAGACCCACTTTGAGGTTCTTCTGGCAGAGATACTGAACTCTATCTACTATAGCACCTAGCTGCCTCTTTTAGGATACATGCAAGAGTTTAAAAAATAAAGAAGAAAAAGAAGTGAAACTGATTCCTTTGAAAGCAGAACGCACACACACAATCAGAAAATTGTTTTTTAAT
Organism: Gracilinanus agilis; assembly: GCF_016433145.1. NCBI lineage: Eukaryota > Metazoa > Chordata > Mammalia > Didelphimorphia > Didelphidae > Gracilinanus > Gracilinanus agilis. The sequence continues at coordinate 228,556,103 of NC_058132.1, read as the reverse complement.
AAAGGTTTACCTTTTTCTTGTAATAAATTGATTTTAAGGCAGAAAGAGTGAGAAGAGCTAGGCAATTGACATTAAGTGACTTGCCCAGGATCACACTGATCTCAGATTTCAACCCAGGAACTCCTAATCCTACGCCTGCCTCTCTGTACACTGAGCCACTTAGCTGCCCCCAAGAGCTGTCATTTTCAAAGTCGTGTTCTATTTTCATTTCAGTATATTGTAATATATGAAACATATCTTCTGATGAGATTTAAACTATTCAATAAAAGTGATTGAATAAAAGCCTCAATACGGTTACATATAGAATGTTTCATAAGAAAGTAAGAACAGTTGTTTTCTCTGAGAAGCATTCAGATGGCAGGATGAAGGCTTGAGGAATGTATAGCTTATTGGGAAATGCTATTTTCTGTGTTGAATATTCACAGAGAACTTTGTAGCCTAAAGACAGAAACCTTTAAACACAAACCAAAGTAATTGGAAATCATTCCTTGGAATACCTTTTCCATAGTGTTTAATGTTAGGGAGATTGAAAAAAAAATTAGGTTCTGCAATTATAGCAATAATCACTCTGGAAATTTTAGAAGACATTTTGAAATCTGACAACAAATAAAATTTAGTTACACTTGTACTGAATTTAGACCTATGGATTTCTAGGCACAAATTCATAAAAAATTTCCTCAAATAGTATTTTAAATTTGTGATTTGACTGATGGCAAAATTTTCAATATGCTCAGAATATCTTTTATTCACTCTAAGAAATCATTACCATGAGTAGAGAATTGTATAATTAGATTTCGGACACATCCTGAGAACCTCAGAGAATGAGTTCATAAATTCATAAACAGAAATACTTCAATTATGCTTACCTACAGCACAGCAGATTGAAGCTGAGAAGATGGAGCCATTTTAGAATACCTACTATAACTCTATGGGTGGCTTTTGAAAATGCACTTCTTATTTAGCTCAGTTATAATAAAAAGGAAATGGATAATGGGAAATATAGGTTTGAAAGGCACCCTGGGGAAAAGAAATGGAGCAATTTGCTGTAGCCTAGGGAAGATTCAAAAGAAGTGGGCCATCCATCACTCATTCTGAATAGTAATAACAAACTAGAAGTTTTAACAAGTTGCAGTTCTATTCCCCTCCTAAATGCTGTAATTTTTCAGTTATATCCAACCCTATTTCAGGTTTTCTTTCAAAGTACTGGAATAGTTTGATATTTCCACTCCAGCTTATTTTACAGAGGAGGAAACTGAGCAAAACAGGATTAAGTGACTTGCCCAGGGTCATACAACTAATGTCTGAGGTCAGAATAAAACACAGAAAGAAGATTTTTCTTGACTCTAGGTCTGGATCTCTAACCATTATGCCACCTAACTACGTCCCTCTCTCTAGCCAACACCTTTTACAAAAAAGTAATCACTACTTTAGAACTGTAGACTGAGGTAATTCTTTAAGCTATCAGCATCTCAATGGTTAATTGGATCAGAAAGGAAAGGGGGCTCTCAGAGTTCTCAGTCCTCAGACCATCACATTATCTCCCAAGTCTACTTATAATTAGATAGGGAAAATGAGCAAATAAAAAAAGCACCTAAATAAAGAATTTTTATGGAGAAAAAGAGCAAGTTACAGATACAGAAATGGATAATTAAAGCAAAGGAAACATACACAAAGCCCAAAAGAAAAAAATATGGATTGGACATAGATTCTGGAAGAGCTCAAAAAACAATGAAGAGAGGCAGAGGAAAAGTGGGAAAGAGAAATGAAAGTGATGCAAGGAGAAATGAAAATGATGCAAGAAGAAATGGCCCAACTGAAAAAAAGGAAAACCAAAAACTGACAGAGGAAAATAAGGTCTTAAAAATCAGAACTGATCATCTAGAAACTAATGATTTCATGAGAAACCAAGAAACAATAAAGCAGAATCAAAGTAATGAAAAAACAGACAAAAGCATGAAATACTGAAAAAACAACTGGCCTAGAAAATATATCTAGTAGAGACAATCTGAGAATTATTGGACTACTTGAAAGCCATGATCAAGTAAAACACTGAACACCACACTACAAGAAATTATCAAAGAAAGCTGCCCAGTGATCTTCAAAGGAGAAAATAAAATTGAAATTTAAAGAATTCCCAGAGCACTTCAAGAAAGAAATCTTCAAATGACAACTTTCAGGAATATAATAGCTAACTACAAGAGCCACCAAGCTAAGGAGAAAATTCTACAAGCAATCAGAGAGAAACTATTCAAATACCCTGGAACTATAATCAGGATCACACATGAAGTAGTGGCTTCTACATTAAAGGATCAAAATACATGGAAGACAAAAGATTTGGGTTTACAACCCAGAGTTGCCTATCCAGCAAAACTGAGTAGGGTTTCAGTGGAAAAAATGGACATTTAATAATATAGAACATTTCCAAGTATTCCTGAGGAATAAGCCAGAACTAAACAAAAAATTTAAAGTCCTATCATGAGACACAAGAGAAGCCCCAAAAGGTAAATAAGAAAGAGAAAACTTAAGGGACTCATTAAGATCAAATGTTCATATGTCTACATGGAAAGAGGAGACCTATAATTCTCAAAAATTAATCTTAGAGTAGAAGAGATAAAACAAATTTACCCAGAAAGAGGATGAGGAAGTAAGGTGATTATGATGAGATGATATATATGATGATATAAGATGATATGATCTGCATGTAAATGTGATGATAGCAAACAGTCTGTGTGTATGATATTTATGCATATGAATGATACGTTAAAAAAATCAAAGGGTGAAAGAGAGGGTTGCATTGAGAGGAAAGGGAAGGGAAAGATAGAATGGGGTAAATTATATAACTGAAAGAGGTGTGAGAAATCACAATAAAGAGGGAAGGATAAGGGTGGTGATGGGTAATTCTTAAACTTTACTCTCATCATAATTGGCTCAGAGAGGGAAAAACAAATATACTCAATGGAGTATAGATTTCATCTTACCCTACAGATGAAGTAGAAGGGGAATAAGACAAGAGAAGGGGAAGTAATTGAAGGTAGGGGGAAGTGACAGGGGTGACAAAAAAGCAAAATACTGGTGAGGAGGAACAGAGTGAAAGGGAATAGAGCAGGATCTAAAGTAGATAATATGATGAAGGGCAATACACAGTTAATAATCATAATAATGAATATGAATGGGATGAACTCACCCATAAAACAGAAGCAGATATCAAAGTAGATTAAAAACCAGAATCCTACTATATGTTGTTTACAAAAAAATATAAGAGGAAGGGTGACACACACAGATTATAGGTAAAAGGCTAGAAAAGAATCTATTATGCATTATCTAAAGCAGAGGTTCCCAAATTTTTTTGGCCTACAACCCCATTTCCAGAAAAAATATTACTTAGTGCCCCTTGTCACATACTATCACTGCCCCCTTACAGTTATTCACCGCCCCCAAATGCACCTGTGGCCATCACCGCCTCCCTGGATTGCTGCAGCACCCACCAGGGGGTGGTGGTGCCCACTTTGGGAATCACTGATCTAAAGTAAAAAAAGCAGGAGTAGGGATCCTGATGTCAGACAAAGCTAACGTAGAAATTGATCTGATTAAAAGAGATAAGAAAGGAAATTTTATTTTGCTAAAGGGTACTATAAACAATGAAGTAATATCATTACTAAACATTTATGCACCAAATTGTATAGCATCTATATTTCTAAAGGAAAAATGAAAAGAGCTTAAGGAGGAAATAGATAGTAAGACCATACTGGTCAGGGATCTCAACCTTCCCCTTTCAGAACTAGATAAATTGAACCAAAATATAAATAAGAAAGAAGTGAGGGAAATGAATGAAATGCTAGAAATATTAGAATTAATAGCTATTTGGAGAAAATTGAACAGAGATAAAAAGAAATATACTTTATTTTCAGCATAACATGCTATATATACAAATATCGACCATTTACTGGGACATAGACATATTGCCAACAAATGCAGAAAAGCAGAAATAATAAATGCAACTTTTCAGATAATAATGTGATAAAAACTATAATTAACAAGGGTCCATGGAAAGGCAAATTTAAAATTAATTGGAAACTAAATAATCATTGTTCAAAACTGCTGGGTCAAAATAGAAATCATAGAAACAATTATGGACTTTGTTAACAAGAATGACAATGAGGAGACAACATATCAAAATCTATGGGATTTAGCTAAAATAGTATTCAAGGGAAAATTGTTTATCTCTGAGTGCCTCTACCAATAAAATAGAGAGGGAGGAGATCAATTAATTGGGCTTACAACTTATAAAATTAGAAAAAGAACAAATTAAAAATCCCCAGATTAAAAACTAAATTAGAAATCCTAAAAATTAAAGGAGAAATCAATAAAATTGAAAGATTTCTTTTACTTTCAATTTTATTGATTTCTCCTTTATTTTTTAGAGAACAGATTTGAGCCCAGGACCTTTCATCTCTAGACTTGACTATTTATTTGCTGAGAAACCTAGCTGCTTCTTAAATACATCCTTCCAAATTACTTTCCAGAATAGTTGTACCAATTTAAAATTCTACCATCAGTGAAGTACTATATATATAGTCCCACATCATCCCCATCTGTTGTCATTTATCTTTTTATTTTTCAATTTTGTCCATCTAATGGTGTGCATGCTGGCCCAGACTTGATGATATCATGAGGGTTTAAGTGATCCCTGCTTCCCTTTCTTCTTGCTTAAAACCATTTCTTTAATAAGTTCTAAAGGTTTTATAAGGCTAATAATAAAAGTCCCTGCCCTGTAGTTTGCATATTCCACACTAAAATGTAAAATCAGGACAATATCTACCTTTCCTCCATTCTATTCTTTAGAAAACTCCCATCCTCTGAGACCTCTCATAGAGTTCCAATGATTATTCAAACAGAATCATTATTTGTGTGGAGCAGCAAGACTTTGGCCAGATGCTGATATGGGAGAGATATTGCTTATTTATTTATTTATTTATTTTTGCGGGGAGAGGTATATGGAGATACACTTTAATTCCCTTGTCAGGTAGATCTTGGGAAAGAGTGAGGATGAAAGGCAGGAAGACAGGCAAGAAATGGACAAAGTTCAGAGATAGAAGGAAAATAGCTGCTTTTGGAGGACAAGTAGTTGCCATGCCCTAGGGATCTAATTCTGCCTGGGCACATCCTAATTAGTTGAAACAAACCTCTGTCCTGAACCAGTGAATGCCTCATCCCTGCTGTTATAGTTTGGCAGAAATGGTGGTTAGTGGAGTGAAGAGCACATTTTGGGCAATGCTCCTAATCAAGAACAATTCCTTCTCCTTTGATAAATATAGCTTATGTTTAGAGATTTCTAAGAGACTTTAGAGATCCCAAGACCAAGGTTGATAGAAACATACCTCATCTCTAAAGCAGAATAATTTTGTCCTGGAGTAGGTAAAGCATTAATTTTCTCTTCTATGGGTAGCTCCTATTTTATGGAAGCACTTCAGCCTCTGTCTGCCTTCACTACTAATCCTTTCCTTCTTTACCATACACATCTCACATTTTTTATTAGGTTTATAAGATGTCAAGCAAATAAGGTAGTGGAAAGAGCTTTGAATTTTGTAATCTAAAAACCTTATTATGTGACCTGGGGCAAGTCAGTAACCTCTTTGGATCTCAGTTCCTTCATCCATAAAATGAGGGTCTCTTGACTAGGTGATCTTTAAGTTCTCCTCCTTGTGTGATCCCATATGTTTTTAACGAGCCCTTTTTAGATACACTATATCTTTCCTCAAAGCTCCACATTCCTAGGGGCAGCTGGGTAGCTTAGTGGAGTGAGAGTCAGGCCGAGAGACAGGAGGTCCTAGGTTCGAACCCGGCCTCAGCCACTTCCCAGCTGTGTGACCCTGGGCAAGTCACTTGACTCCCATTGCCCACCCTTACCAATCTTCCACCTATGAGACAATACACTGAAGTACAAGGGTTAAAAAACAAACTCCACATTCCTGTTTTTAGTTATCCTCCAAAAAACCTGATGCTTTTTCAGATATTTCCTTAGCCACCTATTCACTTCCCAGATATACTTTTCTTCTGTTTCTACTCTATTCAATCAGCAAGTAGTTATAAAAATATCACATGGGCATAAAGTCCTTCAGCTTTTTGTCTTCATAATTTTTGTTTTTCAATCATTGTTTTAGTTGTGTCTGATTCTTCCTGACTCCATTTGGGGTTTTCTTATCAGAGATAGTAGAGTTGTTTGCCATTTCCTTCTTCTGCTCACGTAACAGATGAGGAAATTGAGACAAATAGAGTTAAGTGACTTGCCCAGAGTCACACAGCTATTACGTGTTTGAGCTCAGAAAGCAAAATTTTCCTGACTGTAGGCCTGGCACTTTATCCACTTCACCACCTAACCTCTCATAATCCTATATTCTTCCTGGTAGTATAATTTCTTCCTGAATGCATGGGATTAGGTAAGTGCAATGTATAGTGTCTATCTCTGTGACAGACTGAGACATATTATACTCTGCTTTGGCTTCTAGGATACCCTGAAGGATTTTTAGCTGACTTTTTTCTCGTCATTGACTTTACTCCCTATTGATTATGTTCCTTTCATTGTTATGCGTGCAGGTTGTGTAGCAGTTAGAGTGCTGAACCTGGAGTCAGTAAAACCCGAGTTCAAATCTGGCCTCAGAAAGAGTGACCCCGAGCAAAGCATTTAACCATGCTTGCCTCAGTTTCTAATCTATAAAATGGGAAAAAATAGCACCTACCTCTGAAGATGGTTGTGAGGATCAAATGAGATAATATTTATGAAGCACTTAACATTGTATCTGGAACATAGTAGGTGCTAATATCAATGTTAGTTATTACTATTATTAATAGTAGTAAGACTACCCTAGTTCCATATAAAGGGATCTGCACTTCAAATAAAACAAGAAAAGATATATAAAATCTCAGTTCCTACATTAAATCTGTACTACAAAGTTCATGTCTGTTGTGGCATGAATGTCAGAAGAATACATATCTTAGCTATTTCTAGGCTAGGTTCCCAAAGGTCATTTCCAAACGTTTGTCCTTGGTCCTCATGGTATCCATTCTATACTTTCTATGGACACCAAACTCAGTCAATGGGGTACTTGGGCATCCTCAAGACTTGACTCTACTCCTTTTCCTGCTTTCCAAGTTCTCCCCAAGAGCACTTGTCTCCAACAAGGACAAGAGAATATAACTAAGGCCAACAGGTCTTTTGAAATGTTTCCTCCTCTAATCAAACAGTCTCATTTTCACCACTTGGTTAGCCAACCACAACTACTTATAGGATATCGACACATGTTCCATAATCTGTCTATCCAAAGTACTTGCATTATATATCATCACAATTCTCATGAAAGCAAATCCCTACAGTGTTCTATGTAGAGAGATGTCATCTTTTTCTGTACTAACCTCCATATAGGGACATCATCTGAGGCATTCTGGGAATGTGCCGGTCCCCCATTCCATAAATTTTGTGAGTTTCTCTTCCATGTCCAAGATATATACTCAAAGGAAACGAGTAGTTTACATCAGTTCTACAAATACTTTCCTAAGTAACCCTCAAAGAGTTGCCAAATGACATTACTCATCTCTTCCTCTATTACGGGAGGAGTTCTCATTTGATATACTTAGTTGATAAACTCCTGACTGATTAATTGGTTGGTTGGTTGAGTGACTGACTGGGAGCAAAAGAACTTGCTTCCTCCAGAAATGGTTCATTTCTGCCCTCTACAAGAAGAGCTATACTTTTATTACTTAGCACCAAATTGGTCTCTTTCCTTCCCTTTTTCCTGTGTCATTCTTCTAATCACTAAAGTTCCAGATCCAGTTGAAAATTTGTTTCTTGTCTTTACATCTATTTCTTCTTTGTTTCCACCTTCAAGCACTTCTATTCTTTCATGATACACTTTGTTTTCCCTGATAACCTCAGCAGTAGAGATGTATTTGTCCTGCCTTTTCACTTCACCCCAAGGATCAGAAGTTTGCTTATATTTTGTGTCTCTGTAGGTGTTGTTGATGTGACAGAAACACAAATCACAAAACACAAAACACTTTCAGAAGTTCTAAATTTCAGAAGTTTCTAAATAAACTGGGATCCAAAGCCACCCTTGCTTTAACCAAAATTCATGATTCTTTATCTCATTTCTGATAGTGCTCATGGCTATCTTTTTTGATTAATTCCTAACCTGGGCATATTATCTTAATTTTTGGAATATAAGCACTTTGAGGATATTGTTTCATTTTTGCTTTGTATTCCCAGGAGTTAGCACAGTATCCAGGGCATCAAAGGGCTTTATCAGTAAAAAACTCATTGATTTCTTGTTCCCTGCTTTGAAATCTGTCTCTGGGATATGCATGGTCAAGGTTTAATTTCTACATAATACATTCAGTTGATCCCAATAAGCAGTTGACATATTTCTATTCTCATCATACTTTAAGGTATAAACAAACAGAACCTAATTCCTAGGGGAAAATATAATTATCAAGTAACATTTGACTTCTATGTTTTTCTTTGCTTTTGCTATTGAACTCCAGATATTTCCCTTTATTTCTTTAGCTGTTATTGAATTTCTTTATCATTTTACATGGGTGAGGATGAAGTGAGACAGAATTTATTCAGAAGAATGTTTGTATAAGCCAGATGCTTATAATGAATAAGACATAAGCATATAGAAACAAAAAAATTGGTTCTAGAATATAAATCCAATGCCTAAATGGAGCCACCCACCATTTCCCCCTTTGCCACTTATCTGAAGATAGAATTAAAGAGAAAAGTCAAAGTTTTCTAGTATGTTGGTGGCTATAACTGAAAGTTAATATCCTTAAGCAGGGATGCTAATACAAACAATTAACTCCTGAGGGAAAAAATTGCTATATACATAAAACGCAAGTTTATTCTCTATATAATTATCATTTTTCCATCATTTTCTTGTCTTGAGAATATTAAAACAATAAATCAAACCCTCATTTGTGGTGTTTGCTTAGGCATAAATGCTCACACTGAAAATTTAACAATCAACTCTTCTGAGGCAAGATGTCTCCACCACACCCTTGTCTACAAATTCCAAGGTGCTCTATTTGGAGCTTGGTGGAACTGTTAAATCATTATTTCCCATAAAGAGCTCCAATGTTGGCATTTGATTTTCTGTTACTGACAGGGTGGATCTTCTACTACATAAGAAACTATATTTTCATGATATTTTCTCCTAATTACTGAACATAATGGCATGTACAGACAGATCATAGTGTGCTCAGTTCCTATGCATACATGGCTTGTTATAGTCTGAAAATTACACCATTCCCAATTACATCTAATGGAGTTTTACTACAGTCACATACAAAGAAGCGAATTCTGGGAACATTGCATTAAAAATCAAGAAAAGTTCCCTAGAAAGCTTATTCAGTATCCCCAAAAATTGGTCTGGTCAGTTTATGTTGGATTTTAAATCAAATAATATCTATGCCTGCCTTGTCTCTAAATATTTGTTTTGATTTCCAACTCATTTACAAATAATTTAAGGTATGGCAGAACATTATGAACAGAGTTTTTCATAAAATAGTGAAAAACCACAGATTTTAAAAAAATAAAAACTGAAAAAAAGCTTGGTTTGAAACAGAAATAAGCCCATTTAAGAGCATTTGTAGTTATTAAAGATTTTTCAGGGCTTCTGTAGTCATCGATTATCCTTGTCAATGGCAGTGGAATCACCATAGTAGTCTGAGAACAATTTAGTCCCCATATGGTCATGTAGAAACTTAAGAACATGAAATTAGGGAAACTGGCTAGATTAAACAAAATACAATGTTGAAAACATTATGATCCTTTTACAAGACATGAGGAATAGATTCCAAAATATGGGGGGGAGGGGAAATCACTATTGATATGAGTATTCCCAGTAAGCTAGTCAGAAGATATTGATTCTTACTGATCTATATGCTCTTTTTTTAGAGAGTTTCATGTTGGCCTAATCAATAAATGAACATTTATTAAGCACCTATCATGTGCCAAGTACTGTGCTAAGAGTTGGACATACAAAAATAGGCCAAAGACAGGTCTTGACCTCAAGGAGCTTACAATTGAGTGGGAGAGACAACATACAAACAAATATATACAAAGTAAGCTGTATACAGTATAAATAGGAGATAATTAACTGAAGGAAGGAAATGGAATTAAGAGTTGGAGAAAATTTCCTGTAGAAAGTGGGATTTTAGTTGGGACATAAGGGAAGCCAGGGAAATCAATAATGAAAACAGAGAAGGGAGAGCATCCCAAGCATGAAGAACAGTTAGAGAATGTCCAGAGCCAAAAGATGGGAAATATATTGGAGCACCCAGGAGATCATATCACTGACTGGAAAAGTAGGTGTTGGAGAGTAAGGTGTAAGAAGACTGGAAATGTATGAGGAAGATAGATTATAAAGGACTTTGAATACCAAACACAGCATTTTTTATCAGCTCTTGCTCTTAGGAGTTTATTGAACAGTGGGTGGGGTAGCTACATATCACATAATTAGTCTTGTGTTTTAGGAAAACCATTGACCCAATGAAAAATGGATTGGTTTAGAATTGGGAGAGACTTGGGGCAGGCAGAGCTACCAGAAGATCAATGCAATAAACCAGGTGTGAGATGATGATATCCTGTCCTCGATGGTGACTAGATAGTGGAGTGATGTTTGAATGAAGTCCTGTATTCTAGTATGACTTATCTAACATTCTAAGTTGCACAATAGCAGCTCATATGTATTGGTACAAAGAATTTCTTCATTAGGATTTCCCAGTATTATTCAAATCTCAAGACCACATAAAATTAATTAAAGATTTACCAAAAGGTTCTATATATGTATCCAATGGTATTTTGAATAAAAATATGAAAAGAGAACAGATATATTTTCACAAATTATTTTCAATAGAAAACCATAAAATCTTATATTTGATTGAAAGATGTTGATCCCACAGTCTTTATTTTTCATTATGTACAAAAATAAAATTAATATCTACCATAGTAGAGCAAAGAATAGCATTAAAGCTTTCCTACAAAAGGACATGCATTTACTAATATCATATAATATACCTTAACAAATTCAACTCTAGGGAAAATAACTTTGCTCAGTGATCCTTTGATTATTAAAAAAAAGACATAAAACAGAAAATTGTACATTCATGGCCAACATAGATGATGGTTTGCTTGTGCTTCCCAATAGAGGATGAGATCCCCCCCAAATGCATTTCTTTCTTTTACATGGGATGTCCTAATTGCATCAAGAATATTATAAGGTCTTCTCAATAAAAGTCGAATTTTCCTAGGATAGTGGCCCACTCTTAAAATTTCTGCTTTTATGGGGGCTACAGCTGGTGAATCACTTGAGTATAAGTGTTCTGAGTTGCAGTAGGTCTAAAGTCAAAAGAATATTTTAATGTCTGGCACCAATATGATTAATCCCTAGGAGAGAAGGGCCACCAGACTTTCTAAGGAGGAGGAAACTGTCCAAGGTCAGAAACAGAAGAGGTCAAAGCTCCTGTACTGATGAATACTGGATTTGATTCTGTGAAATACGAGAGCACTTTTATCATGAGTGAAATGAGGAGAGCTATTCCCACACACACACAACTCCCCCAAAAGCAGTTAATTCCTCAAAAAATAGCTTGATTTTACACAAAGTAAAAAAATTTGACTAAAAATCTAAAAATGCCTATTGTCCAAACTATGACATTCAGTACAATGGTCAATCCATTGAATATAATTATTATCTACAACTGTAGATGTACAATGAAATAAGCCAAGAATTGGAGCAGATGAAGAGAGTAAGATGGAGCACATTTGTAAAATTATTTAGAAACATTCCTACATTGTTAACCAATAATAATAAAAAAATTTAACCACAGCTTCCTATTGGTTCTGAATCATTCTGTTTTCAAACACAACCTCCAAAAAAACTCCACAGTGCCATCATCTGATTATTCTAATTTTCCCTTATTTAATATAACAAATTGTGAGCTAATTATACACACACATACATATAAGCACATACACATTTGCATAATTTACTTCAATACATATATCAAGAGATGCATGATTTCATTTCTTTGGTTACTCCTTCCAGCAAAGCAAATCATAAATTCTTTATGCTTTAGTTCTATGAGTAGCTCTGCACATGCACATGCACATGCACATATGTACATATCATTATTTGGTAATCAAATAACAACATCACTCTAGTATAACTAAACCTCTACCAGAATTTTCTAGATTGGTAGCATGATTTAGTGGAAGACTGTTTAATTTTGGAATCAAGATTTCTTGTTTTCCATTCCTTGACCACTTTTAGGCTATCTGACCTCAGGCCTTATATGCCTAATCTGTAAAATTTTGATAATACATCCCCAAAATCCTATTCCAATAATTAATTGTGACCTAGACGTGACCCTGAGTTGTTCAAAGTTCTACCAGTGGATTTCAAGTTCCGTAGGTTATCTAAAGTTAGGAAGGTTTCTGTATATAATGATTAAGGACCATCATAGCTAAATGCAGAGAACTTTGTCAGCAGTAGGTGGCTGTTGGGTGATAAATTATTTAGTCATAAAACCTACTTACATTATTATATGAATAACCTACCTCAGAGGGCTATTGTGTTGAAAGAAAGCACATTGTAAGCCTTGAGGAAGGTTACAAATCTGAGCTATTATGTCTTGACTGTGGATGGAATTTCACAGAAATTATTCTTTTCACTAGGTGCATGTTTAAGAATAATTACATTTGACAAATAATTATAGCAATATGACTTTTAGTATTCTTTGCAGTTCTTTGAATTTTCATAAAATTGAGTTTCTCAAAAGCTGTATCATTATTTTCTCCTTACATATAATATTTTTAAAAATTCTGTATTGAATTCCCTTGCCTGTGTTTCTCTCTGCCTGTGATTGCATCTGGGTAAGGGAAAAGATGGAGTAGTTGGAATTCTACTTGAATTATACAAAATATACTCAAATAACTATAGTACAATCAATACTTGGTTGAGAGATTTCTGTTACTGGCAGTAACAAAAAGTATATCTGCCTTATGCTGAATTTTATATTTTTACCTCAAATATTTGTTGAATGAGTCAACTTCAAAGAAGACATCTAGCCCAACTAACGCCTGGACAAGAATCCCTTCTACAAGGTATCTGACAGGTAGTCATCCGGTATTTTCCTGGATCAAGTATGATCTGCAGTAAGAGAATCACAAAAGTAGGCTGGCATCTTACTCTATCTTTCAACATGCATACTTCCTATTAATTCAGGCCACCATAAGTAAAAAAAACATTTTTGGTACACTTTGAATTTGGCAGTGTTGAAAAAGTATATACCAGTTGTACTAAGAATTACCATTAGTAACCAAGGTTCTGAATTGAATGAGAAACTCAAATCTCAGTTTTAAGATAGAATTCTTTTAATACTACAAAAACACCATGCCTATTTAAAATGTATGGTATTCTTCCAGTTTTTAAATACTAAGTATTATTAATAGCTTTAAAAATAATAAATTAATAGAATTAAACAAAAATAAGAAACAATTGAATTAAATAACCAAGTGGCCAATAAACCTAAATAATTAAATTACTTGAAGGATTATTATTGATTTGATAAGAACTCATAAAAAAACTAAGAAATCCTTTGGTAGAAATTAGGTTTAGATCAACAACTTGTGCCATATACTACAATGAGCTAAAAAAAATGTGACCCAAATATGAAAGATAACCCTACCAAAAAAATTTCAGTGAGAATCAAGTCAAGTACCTTGCCCAGGTATGTTTGGGAAAGTATTAATCAAACAAGAGATGGTGAATGACAAAAGGTAAAATAGATAATTTTTGTTATATGAAATTTAAAAAATGAGTTTTCACAAATAAAATTAATTCAACAAGATAAGCTGCATTATGTTAGAGCTCATCAATTTGGGGGAAATACAACTTTACAAGAACTCCTACATACATAGGAAATTAAGTATTCAAAGCATGTAAACAAATAGTTCCCTAAAGAATTGCAAACTATTGGAAACCATATGAAAAACTGCTCCAAATCATTAATAATAAAACAAATGAAAATTAAAATGACTTTAAGATTTTACCTTGCAATCATCTAGATTTGTTAGGGGTTCTCCACTGTAACAAATATAACAAATGATAGTATTTTCTTAAAAACCTATTAGGAAGAACCCATTCTCCTTTTGGACACCTCTGATTTGTTTTAAAGCTTTCCTGACATTAAGCCTCAGCTTTTGCAACATTTACCCTTCACTACTGATTCTGATCTCCAAGGCCAAACAGAAAATCTAACTCTTTTTCCACATGATGGTCCTTATTGTACTTGAGGAGAGCTCTGATATTCCCCTTAAGTTATTTCTTCTTCAGGTAAAGTATAATCAATTTGTAAAACCAACCATATGTTGTGGAATTGGAATCAATTTTCTAAAACATACTAATCTCTCACCTTTGGACATTCTCTAATTTGTCAATTTTTTTTTTAATGATGATACCTAGATCTGAATGCCACTAGCGATGAGTTCTGAAAGGGATAGAAGACAAGGGAATTATTGCTTCCTTGTTTCTGGAAGTTATGACTCTCTTAAAGAAGGTTAGATCATATTAACTTTCATCACTGTCATGTCACACTTGCTGACATATTGAGTGCACTAAAACCTTTCTTTGTGTATTCAGTACTTAGTATCTGGCACATGGTAGGCACTTAATAAATGTTTATTAACTCACAAAAAGAAATCTCACAGATCCTTTTCAAAGAAACTCTAATTTCACCGTGCAAAGCCAATTTTATATTTGTTGAATTGATTTTTTTGTACCTGAACACAAGATTTTATATTCATTCCTATTGAATTTTGTCTAATTAGAGTGATTTCAATGCTCTAGTTTTTCAAAATTCTGCTTGATAATGACTCTGCCTTTCACTGTGTTAGCTGTACCACCTTGCTTTGTGTCATTTGTGGGAAAAACATGTATGTCTTTTTCTGTCATTAATTAAAAAATATTCAACAGGACAGTGCCAACAGAAGATCTCTGAAATGCTAAACTAGAGACCTCTTGCCCTATTGACAATAAATCACTGACAAATAATTTTTGAGTCTGGACACCCAATCAATACTGAATTTATCAGATTGTATTATCATTTAATCAAAATCTCTCCATCTTCTCCATAGGAATAGAATATGATATTTTATCAAAAGCTTTTCTAAAATATAGGTTAAATAAAATCTCCAGGATTCCTCTCATCACCTAACTTAATAATCTGTCACAAAAGGAGTGGAGGTTTGTCTGGCATGATATTTTTTTTCTCTGAAGCCTTACAATGTTGGTTTTTAAAAAACATCTCATCCTATAACATGATGAACATGGGCATATGTACTAAATGATCATGTATGTATAACCTATATCATATTACCTGCTTTCTTGAGAAGGGAGAAGGGATAGAAGTGAGAGACAGAACATAGATTGCAAAATGTCAGAAAACAAATACTAAAAATAACTTCCAGTTCTACATATACATAACTACCAGTCCTACATTTGAAGCAACCATCTCTTTAATAATCTGTCCTGGAGTTTTTTGAAGTAACAAAATAAAACTTGTTATATAGTTTGCAAATTTTGTTCTTTTCCTTTTTTTGAACATTTGAACTTTCCAAGTTTTGTGATATCTCTTCTTTTCTATGCCCTTTCAAATATTACTGATAATTGTATAGCAATCACATCTGCCAGTTCTTTCTGATATAGTTCAACTGGATGCAGTGACTTTAATTCATCAAAAGCAGCTAAGTTCTCCTATAGCCTATGTCGAATATCAACTGCCTTTAGCCCCAGTAAAAGTCATATGGCCTAAAAAAAGAAATAAAACCATAGTTGAGCAGCTCTGCCTCCCCCTTCTCAGTTATCATCCAACTTTATCCTCCCTTTCCTTCCAATATATCTAAAAAAATGTTAGTATTTGCTTCCTCTGCCCGATTCAATCATTCTGAGTTTCACCATTCCTCACACCATTCTTTAAAAGGCTATGCCATATTCATCTTTTGTTACCTGGGCCAAACTTCCATTGTCTGTACATTTCATTTTTGAATCTAAGTTGTTTGCTTTGTTGCCTGTTCCCCTATACTAGTCTCTCTCTCTCTCTCTCTCTCTCTCTCTCTCTCTCTCTCTCTCTCTCTCTCTCTCTCTCTCTCTCTCTCTATATATATATATATATATATATATATATATATATATATATATATATATATATGAGAGGGAGAAATGGAATATATATATTCCATTTCTCTGTCTCATTTGAATTGTTGAATTGTTTTCCTTTATTTTCTGAATTTTGTTCTCAGCCAATTTCTAACTTAACTGGCATGACTTCCCCAAAGCATTTTAGGTTATGAACTCATGGCTAGTGTTTTTATGATTCATTCTTATGATTCAGTTTTCTCTCAGTCTAAGGGCCATAATCAGACTATGCACTTCATCCCTCTAATTTTCTCTCCTCAACTCTAAGATCGAGTTTTTCCCCAGAGGTTCCTCTATTGGAGACTTTCACCCTTTACAGTTTCTCACTATCAATAAGGATCATATCTAGAGTAGTATTTCTCTTCGTTGGTTCTTCCACATTTTGAAGAATGAAATGATTGCTAAGCAAGTCAAGAAATTTTAGCTTTCTGCTTATGAGAGAAAGGGAGAAAGTGACAGAAGATGTCTGAATGACTGAATCCTTTTACTACTACGCTTCACTTTTTTGTCAAACTTGTAATCAATTTTATTTTATTTTATTTTATTTGAACCCTTACCTTCTGTCTTAGAATCAATACTGTGTTTTGGTTCTGAAGGAAACATAAGTGCTAGCCAATCCTGGGATGCTGAAATGCCCTACTGAGGCCTCATGGCAAAGGTCATGGTCCAGCGTAAAACAAGAAATTGTTGTAAAGACAGTTTTCTTCTTGTGACCATATCAGGAACTCACAGGGTTAATAAGTGCTCAAACCTTCAATGGAAAAAATAATTAGTGGGGTCTCTACCAAATTAACTAGAGTAATCTGATATTGCTCAACAGTCTATCTAGGAAACTTTAGCAGCTCCAAGCAGTGACCATTCTGGGGCTTCCCATTATCCTTACAACCAACATGGGAATTTACATTTCTAAAGCTTTTCTCTAGATAGATAGTAGAAGGATTTGCCAGTCCTACTGTCTCCCAGTTAACTTCACCTTCAAATATCTTCTTTCTTTCATTGTTTCTATTTCCTTAGCAAACATTTCAGAGACAAAAAAAAGTAAACTTTGACTGTAATAGAAAATTGTTATTAACCAAGTTATAACCAGACTGATTACTTTGAGGTAACCCACTGAGTTGTTCCTTCTGTATAATGATATGAAACAGATAATCAATGAGTGTTGATATGCCAATAAAAGCACTAGCCAAAAGCCCCTCAGGGAGGAGCTCAGGGGGATTTTCCCTAAATCTAATCCTGGCTTTGAGCCTTCTTCACTTTTTATCTCTTCCTCTTTCTCTAGTCAATATTTCATATTTGAAGTTCTCCCATAGTATAAGAACCTATCCAGACCTTTATGAAATGCTGACTGTAACAGCTTTCTAGGCAGAAGGGTTTTAAAGGCTGGGCAAAGTGAGTAAAGTGACTTGCCCAGGGTCACACAGCTATGAAGTGTCTGGGGCCAGATTTAAGTGTCTCTGGGCCTGACTCTCACCCATCTGCCCACCTTGTGATCAATTTTAAAAACACATCATCTATTTCCTGTATCTTTCCAGATGGCTTATATTATACCATGATGATAAAATCTTTTCTTTTACTCTTTCCTTTGAACTTCACTCATATTCTCTCTATCATCACTTCTTACTCTAACTCATATTTTCTCATGAGTATAAATTCTTAATACACCATACATACAAAGCTACCTGACTTCTGTCGCCTATTTATCTATCCTTTCTTCTTTTGGATAAAGTATATCACTCCAGTTCCATAGACCAATTATGAATGTTTCATTCCACCAAGTCTCGATGATTTCTAAAAGGTCATATTTGCCTTATGTTAAGACCAAAGGTTACTCTTGCTCATTAACAAAATTTTATGCATTCCCATAGAAACAGTTAATGCTATGGGTTTTACCTCTATTTCCTTTTTTTTTCCGATTTGGTTTCCTTTGAATTTCTACTGTCAGTTATATTTAAATCATAAATCTTTATTTCTTGTCCTTATAGTGTTTGATTTGATTCTCAAGATACCTGGCAAATATATTATTACAAGCCATTTGTTTGATGTAAACTATCTCTGGCCAGGACATTGCTAACCCTATATTGTAACGTGTTATCTAAATATCTAAGTCCATCCTGAAACAACAAACATCCTAGGTGTTAACTTCCCATGTTAATTTTTTTTCTCTTTTCTAACATTAGTGTTCAAAGAATAGCAATGAGAAAAATACAGCCTGTGCTCTATGACCTTCATTTCTTTGTCCATGACTCTATTAACATTGCTTATTTTTTTTAGAACCATCCTAAAAGTGTTATGTGAATCTCCAGTTACTATTGTCTTCTGAGGTTCTGTTATGCCCAGACACACACCTCACAGAGAGGAAGAGCTCTTTAGGCTTATTGTTAGGTACACAACTAATTGTCTTAGTGCACCTTAGCAAGGAATCATCAACAACTACTCTTCTTCTATCTCTTCACTTTATTGGATGATTTCTCATTTGATAATTACTTTAGCTCTATTAAATCACTGCTGTTCTCTTCTTTCCCTTTTTCCCATTATAACACCTTTCCAATGTCTATCATCCTGATGAAGGTCAAACTATCTTTCTTAAACCTCAGATTCATTTCTTTCTAATCAAAACTACATGCCAGTTATCTTTAGGAAGCCCTTCATTCTCCCTAAAGTGTGGAGAGTTATGGAGTGCTTCTGCCTTCCTCTCCAGGAGGAAGTGTAGCCCACACTTTGCAGTACATATCATATTCTGTCAACGTTCTGTCAAAAATACAAACATTGAGTCCCTTTTCTTCTGCTTCCCTCAACTTCTCAAATGTTATTGATTTTTCTATTGTCCATTAATCCCCCTTATCCAGATCAGTAACTTTGAGACAATGGTTTCATTACTAGCAGCATATGTGCTTTAATCCCTGACAACTTCTTCTATCAGTTTTCCTTTCCTAGTCCTTGTTGCCATCTTTTTTTAAGGCCCCTAGGTTCCTCCTAATTTTGCATTCAATTTTTCTCCTAAACTTCATATAACTTTATCCTTATTAAAAATGGTCATGGAAATTAACTAATAGCAGCTTAAATGATACCCTGTCAGATTTATGTACATTTTTAAAGAGACTTGAAAACAAAAGCAAACATGTCTCTCCCAAAAGGAATGAATAAATGAAAAATGGGCATGCTAACTCTGAGGCTTCCCAATCTCTGCTCTAGCATCTTCCTAATCTTTGAAGTTGGAGTTTAAACCAAGGACTGTCTTGCTTTGGTCACTGTTCAGAAATATTTCTTCTTTCCACCCTTTTTTCTTAGTATGACACAAACCCTCTTTACCATTTAAACATCTTCACATACCTTCTGACCCATATTTGTCACTTTTGTAATAAGCAGATAATCCTGGCAGAACAAAATTGCAGTAGTCTTTTAGCTATTCAGATCATACATTTGTTTGCAATAAGCTATGACACTCCTCAGGAAGGATGTTTGCAAATTCACTAAGGAGAAATTAAAAATGGATCTCTAGTAGACATCTGGCTTTGCTGAGGATCTGTGAGTCCAGCTGCATATCATAAGCAGCAGATGGATCAGATATTCCCTAGGAAAGTGGAACCTCCATTCCCCTGGCTCACCAATCAACAAATTCAACACAATGTGCTCACCCTGGTAGTGCATGTAAAGTTCATCATCATTGATTTTCCCCCAAACCTATAAAATTACAGTATTGGGATACTTATATTAATATGACAAATTTAAATAATCTAACCAAGAAAAACTACACAATATTCACACGTATCTCTGTCTACATATAGTTGAATATACAATCATGCACACAGATGCATATATGTATGTAGTGACATGTATATATCTACTTACATTGTTTATACATTGCATCAAAGCACTTGATGCACAGGGTTATAATTAGGGAAAATGAAGATTAAATAAAGTAAAATTGGCTACAGAAATATAGCATATCACAGCAGACACATATAGAATTTAAGATTTAGAGCCAATAGTCCTTTAGTCAAATTTTTGCTATGATATATATGTGTGACCTTGGATAAGTCACTAAACCCTAAACTGTCTTAGTTCCCTCATCTGTAAAATAAAGGCACTGGACAAGATGACCTCTAAGGTATCTTCTAGTACTAAAACCATAACCCTAAAGCTACTTTCTTCTTTTCTAGAAAATAGGGAATAATTAACCTGAAGAAAGTCAGCCAGTCACTTGGTCAATAAGCACTTATTCAATACTTTCTATATGCAAAGCTTTGTGCTAAGTGTGGGATTTTGCCTTGGAATTTAAATGGATTATCCCACTTTAGACCCCTTCTACATATTTTCTAAGCTGCACAGGGCACTTGTAGATCAGTACCTGAGATAATAAAGGTTGTGTCAAAGCAGAATTGTTGGGACATAACAGGATTCTATAACATTATTGAGCCAGAATTGTCTAAAAGTTGATTTCCCCACGAAGGGATAGCATATTACCATTTATTATGGAACATAGAAATAAACCAGCTCGCAATAGATCATAGAGGCAGAGCAAGCAGCAGAGTTCATGTGGTTTGGTAGTATGAAATAACCAATGCTAGATGTGTTTGGGGGAAGCTAGGTGGGCTAGTGGATAAAATGCTGAGGCTGAAGTCAGGAAAACTCATCATTATGAGTTCAAATATGGCCTCAGATACTTAGTAGCTGTGTGACTCTGGGGATGTCACTCAATCCTGTTTGCCTCACTTTCTTCATCTGTAAAATGAATTGGAGAAGGGAATGACAAACAACTCTAGTATCTTTCTCTAGATAACCCCAAATGGGGTCATAAAGTGTTAGACCTGATTGAAACTACTAAACAACAACTAAGATGTATTCCTGGACTCTTAATTACCACCCACATAGTATTAGGGAATAAAGATAAATGTATATATGTATACCATATATATGAGTATACATAATATATATATATATATACACACACACACACATATATATATGGATGGAGACAGAGAGAGACAGAGAAAGAGAGAGACAGAGAAGCTTGATTCCAAATAAGGCAAATGAGAATATATTTCCCACTTTTCTTAGTAGAGTTAAGGAATGATAGGTGTGGAATATTGCATTTACTGTGGGATTTGGTTGATGCATTGGTTAGTTTTTCTAAATCTCTCTCTTTCTCTCATTTTCTTTCTGTCAACATCTCGGTCTCTTTGGTAAAGTATGGCTTTTTGGGTGATGGAGGTAGAGAGAGGCATTTATAATTGATAAAAATATAAAAACAAAAATTAATAAGAATTTTTAAACTGTTGGATGAATGGGTTAGTAATGATATAGTACTTGACACATAGTAGATGCTTAATCAATGTTTAGTGATTGATTCATTGATTGATGAAGTCCTCTATTAAAATGCAAACACCATGCCCAGGCCTAAAACTTTTTTTTAGCTAACATCAAAATAGATGATTAATTGGAAGTGAGATGAGAGATGTCTCTTAGGGCAAGTTACATAAGTAGTCTGTGACTCAATTTTCCTCATCTGTGAAGCAGATTAATAATAACTAGCCATCTTACAATATTTTCTCTTTTTTTGTGTGAGGAGAGTAAATAATGATAATGATGATGTTTCTTCCTCCTCATCATCATTAGGAATAGAACACAGGCAAAACTTCTGGGAAATAGGGTCTCAATGAAAGGACACTAAACGTGGGTATGAGAAAAAGAGTGCAAATTGTCATCATTGGCTTAAATTAGCATTTTGACTTAGACCAACTCTGGGTGGAGGATAAGCTGGAACCCTATTCTGTCTGTTTGATGGCTGTCAGTAAAAGGGATTAACATGCTCCCAAGTTAAGGGTGTGTCCCACAAAATTCCAGGCAAGCTTGCTTTCTGCTTTTCCCATGTCAACCTGCCTGCCAAAAGCTGTGCAGAGTTGTACTGCAGCATAATACCCTAGGGTAAGGCATCATCTCATTTCACATACAAATACAAATTTTTGCCTAACTTGCTTTTCTCCACGCTTCTTTGCAAGGGTATTTTTCAGTCATATTTAAAGAACATCAATGCATTAACAAGAATTGGTAATTATCCACTATGTAGCTGACACTGTGTTAACTATTTGCAATCCAAAAACAAAAGTGAGACAGTCCTGACACTCAGGCGGTTTCCACTCTAGTTGAGGTATATATGTTCCCAGATAAGTAAATTTAGGATACAGACAAAATAAATACCCATATTAGAGTAATTTATTTTAATATAGGATAACCTGTATTTACTTATTCATCAGGGAGGCCATATGAAGTGATACTATAGAAATTACTTTTATATGTTCTTATGTTATTTTATGAATATTGATTAGTCACCTATGCTATGAATATTTTATTACATTCTATTTTATTATAACTGTGAGAAAATTAATGAATTTTGAAGGAGAAATAAAACAGCTATGAAACTCTTTTTTAGTTTTACATATACTTTTCTTTTAGTTTACATATACTTAGGTTGACATATACTATTTTCTTTCAGCCTTTACTTTCTGTCTTAGAATCAATACTGTGTATTGGTTCAAAGGCAGAAGAGTGGTAAAGGCTAGGCAATGGAGGTTAAGTGACTTGCCCAGGATCACATACCTTGTAAGTGTCTGAGGCTAGATTTGAACCCAGGACCTCCCATCTCTAGGCCTGGCTCTCAATCCACTGAGCCACCCTGTTGCCCCCCTACATATACTTTCAAAAGAAGTGCTGTGGGAAAACCATTTGTCTTGAAGTTTAAAGATATAGGCTTGATGTAGAATAGCTATCTCTAAACCTTAATAAATTGTTTCACGTTTTAGCTGGGAAATTTCTTCAGTGGGTCACCAGTCTTCTTGTGAAGTGCCTCTCCAACTCAGGTTATAAATATGAAGCCGTACAAAACATATTTCCATATTAGCTCATAAAAGAAAATAGAGAAGAAAACAAATGAAAAATAAAGCCTTTTTAAATGATGCTTTGATCTATATTCAGACTCTACCATTCTTTCTCTAAAGATAAATAACATTTTTCATCACAAAGTTCTCCAGAATTATCTTAACTCATTGTGTTGCTGAGAATAGTTTGTCATTTAGAACTAATCAGTGTACAATATTGTTGTTACTGTGTACAAGGTTCTCCTGATTCTGCCCATTTCATCTTGCATCAAATGAAATATCCACAAATTTCTAAGAACATCCTGCTCATTCATTCTTATAGCATAATATCATCTTATCACAATCATATACCACAATTTGTTTGGCTATTTCTTGATAGAAGGGCATCCTTTCCATTTGTAAGTCTTTGCCACCATAAAAAAAAGCTTTTTCTCTGATCTTTTGTACATATAGATCCTTTTCCGTTTTCTTTGATCTCTTTAGAATACAGACCGAGTAATGCTAATTCTAGATCAAAAGGTACAAACTGTTTTGTAACACTTTGGATTTAATTTTAAGTAGTTGTACAGAATGGTTCATAACTCAGGTGGTATATTCTTTTTTTTTTTAACATTTATTAATATTCTCAGGTGGTATATTCTTAAACAATAGTTTGTTTCTTTGCAAACCAAAATTCAAAGTCTTTCCAATTTGATAAGATCTGTCAGAATTTTGGTTTGCAATTGCATTATCTTTGAGACTGTGGTCACTTCCATGTGCAACAAGATGTCAAAAGTTGGTCTATGATGGAAGTTCTTTGTCTCCCTGTACCTTTCACTAACTAATGCTGATTCTCTCAGGGGCCAAACAGAATAAATATAATCCCTATTTCCCATGACAAACCTTCAGCTACTTAGAGGAATTAATCATCACCATCTTATTCAAAATCATTTTGCAAGGAAAGAATTGACTTTTCATGGCACATCATGGTTTAACTAATATTCTTTCATGGATTTCTCAGATACTAGACTTCATGTCCCTGTGGATAGAGCATTTCTTTATTGCACTAATGTTTGGTCTCATGAAAAAACCTAAACCATGTGTATACAACATATGAAGCCCAAATATCAAACTATTATTAGACATTTTAAAGCCACATTTTTTCTTTCATAGACAGGAAAGTATTTTTGGTGACTAACTGTGGTTCTCTTCCCTGGGCATCAACCATCTTTATTCATTGTCTCCAGGAGCCAATCTCCTGGAAGAAATTTAATTAGCTCCGAGGTCCCTCTTACTGTGGCAAGTAAGTGGCTAACATTTGTTTTTCCAGCACTCTGTGGGGAGTTGTAATGTCTCATTTAAGAGTTTCCTAATGGTTGAAATGTCCTCCCTGGATCTCAGTGACTCAGTTCCAGCTTGGCTCATATTTTGAAAATGGGATGTTAGAAAACATTTCCCCAAAAAATTCATTTAGCAAGTATTTCAATACAAGTGGTATAGTAAAGATTGCCTAAAACTTACCGCTTCCATTTGTCTAAGTCTTTTAAATGTTTAACCTGTTCATTCAGGAAAGTTCACCTGGCCAAATGACTGAGGAGAAAGTTTTCTTTTTAATTGAAACCAGGAGGCACATTTAAAATGACTGAACTAAGGGCTATGGAATAGAAATAAGTGACTGTGAGGCCTGACTTAGTCCTGGCCAAAGATTGGGAAAAGTCAAAGTCACCCTGTTCGTCTCCTTACTGGGCCCTGTCCAACACTGACTTAAGGCAGAAAGTATTCATGGTGATGGCTCTGGGTCAGATTGAGTTAGGCCAGAGCTGAACAGCATCAGAAAAAAGAATTTGAGGTTTTAGAGTTCCAACTGGTAAATTTAGACCTAAGTTTCTCTTCCTGACACCTGGCAGCATAAGAGTTCTCTCTTTAGATGTGTTAAAATGACAATATACTATATAGTGTATTTTGGCTTTGGGAAATTAGAATAACAGAAGTCTACTAAATGTGTCATGTCTCCTACAATGACATCATAGGTTTAGGAAGTTCTATTAGTCACATGGGACAGACTCAACAAATCAGAGACTGAGATTTTTTCCCCCTCATAATGAAATCCAGATTGAAGGTGAAACAGAAGGAAACTGTCTTTGAAATTCAGCAAAAGAAAATGTCTCATAACAAATGATTGACAACTGCTTTTAAAAGCTCAAAATACTCTGTCTTTTTTTATGCTTCTTAATGTACACTATGTTGTAAATAAGGGTGTGCCTTTTGTGAGGAAAAAGCAAAAAGTAGTAACCATCCTGTATCTATATTAAATAAGATATTGTTGTCATTATTCAAATCTATAAATATTGGGTAACATTTCAGTAAAGGACTATGGATGGAGAAATTAAATAAAAGGAAATTATAGGAAGTCACTCTAGTGGTTCCCTATTGCCTCAAGGATCATATATAAAAGATCTGTTTGGCTTTTAAAGTTCTTCATAGCCTGACTCCTTTCTATCTTTCCTATCTTTTCATGCTTTACTTCTCTCTGGGAGCCAGTGATCTCCTTGCTATTTTTCACCTAAAACACTTCATTTTCATTTCCCAGGATGTCCCCCACTTCTGGAATTCTCTCTGGCTTCATCTCAGCCTACACATTTCCCTGACTTCCTTCATATCCTATGTAAAACCCGACCTGCTTTAGGAATTCTATTCTGATTCCCCTTAATATTAATGCCTTCCCTCCGGTATTATCTTCAACTTTTCCTGTCTCTATTTTGTTGATATATAGTGGATTTCACATTGTCTTCCGCTTTTTGGGGGCGAACCCCATGAAATCAGGGACTGGTTTTTTCCTTCTTTCTTTGTGTCCCTAGTACATAGCACAGAGACTAATACATAGTAGACTCTGATCACTTACATTAATTCACTTTTTATTTACAATTCATATATATATATATATATATGTATATATACATATATATTTTATATGTATTCATTATATGTACCCATTTGTAAAAAGTGAATCAAACTCTCTTTGTCTATCAATCAGCAATTTTTAAGTTAATCAATCAAAAACTTAAGTACCCCTACTTAGTACCTTACTAGTCACTAAGTATGAGAGTTCACAAGTCACTTGCTAGAGTGGGTAACAACTCCAGAGGCCGCTGCCCACCTCCTGGGCAGGGTTAGGCAAATTATAAGGCTGCAATTGGTTCTCATGAAGTGGGGGTGTAACAGGAAGTGACTTTGAGAAAACTTTAAAAGGCTTTAAAAGGCCATCTCAAGGATTCAGCCGTTCTCTCTGCATTGGTTAGCCAGAGTGGAGAAGGAGACTCTTTCCCTAGATCTTGCATTGGCTTGTGGTGGTGAGTGGAGTGATTCCTTCCTTGTCTCTTCAGTGAGGAGAACCTCTCTGCTTGTTGGCACTTTAGTGGGTCACTTCTTTCAGTGTGAGTTCTGATGAGATTCTTGGTGGTCTTAGCCTCATATGCACTGAAAGTTCTTGGTGGATTCTTCAGCATCTCCTGGTTCTTTGGATTTCAGCTTCCTAATTAGGACTTTTGATTCTGGTGAGATTTGCTTTAGGATTCACATTTGCAGTCTGGAGACTTTAGGATTAAACTTGGTGTATTTGTAGTGAGGAAATATTTTCTGTCTCTTTATCTACACTTTTCTACTTTCACTCTTTCACCTCCTTGTAAATAAACTGCTAAAAGTCATTTTGACTTAAGATATAATATTTTTAAATTGGTGACCACAATATTACCTTAGAATTCTCATATTTAGCATAAAACTTAAATTTAAATTCTTAAATATTAGAATGTAAATTCATTGCAAGTAAGGATCATTATGTCCATTGTATTTTCAACCTTAAAATCAAACACAGTACCTGATATATAGTAAATACTAAATAAATATTTTTATTGATTGACTGTGGTAATAAAACCATGCCCATAGTTATAGATAGCATCAAGATAAATGAGGATGCTGATATTTTTAAAAAGAGGAAAATATTTCAAAGTATTTTAATAAATTGGGGTATTTTAGCAGATCATTTTAATTAATCTACCTTCCTCTTTGCAATGACTGAGAAATTAAAAATACCTGAAAAATAAAATAGAACATGGTTGTATAGTCCAACAAAACAAATCACTACATTATCCATGTCATTGACATTAGAGAGAAAAATAATGTTGAAAGATTTTAAAACTCTAATCAAAGCAAAAATAAAGCATGAGAGTTCCGGGTTAAGATGGCGGCAGAGTAAGAAGCAGCTCTTAACCTCTCCTGACCGAAACACACAAAACTCCTCAAGGGGACATAAAAACAAGTCCAGACGAACGGAGGAACCCCCACAACAGGGCACAGCGTGGAAGGTACGTGGAATCGAGGCATTTCCATGCTATAAAGGGGTGAAACAGCCCTCACAAAATCGCGGGCTGAGCAACCACCCCACCCCCACCCCCTCCACACACATCTATAGCTCCGAAGCCAGCTAAAAAGAAATAGAGCAAGTTTGGGGCACCCATCGAGTCATTGGCAGCTCCAGGGCCTGTTCCTGAGAGCAGCAAGACTTAGGACCATATTAAGCCAAAAAACGCAGGCAAAATCTGAACGCGGGAGCAGGACGCAGGGCGCAGAGTGCAGGCTGAGAGCGCAGGCACTGCAGAGGCGTGGGTGGAGGTAGACACAGCCAGGAACTAAAGCCTAAGTGGGGAACCAGTGTGGACGGGTATACGACTGTGGAAGCAGCGCCCTGAGACTTGTAAAAGAACCTCCTGCAGAGGATCAAGCAAGGGGGTCCACCAGGGGGCTTGACCTTGGAAAAAACCAGAACTCAAACCTCAGGAGCCAATAGATCGTGGACAGACACTGAGCTCGAGGATAAATCTGAGAAGCTGCTGGGGTAACA
Organism: Gracilinanus agilis; assembly: GCF_016433145.1. Taxonomy (NCBI): domain Eukaryota; kingdom Metazoa; phylum Chordata; class Mammalia; order Didelphimorphia; family Didelphidae; genus Gracilinanus; species Gracilinanus agilis. The sequence continues at coordinate 228,528,102 of NC_058132.1, read as the reverse complement.
ATGGCTACTCAGTCTCAGGAAGTTCAGAAGAGAAAGAATAACAACAAGAAAAAGAAGTCTTTAACACTCGACAGCTTTTACACAGAGAAAATCCAGACAACCGAGCAAACAGAGGAGGAGAACAAACAAGCATCCGGACCCTCCTCAAATAAGGAAAACTCCTCACAAGCTATGGAAGAGTTCAAAACTGAGATTTTGAGGAAAATGGAAGAGATCTGGCAAGAAAATAACTGTTTAAAAGGTAGAATCACGCAATTGGAAAGTGAGGCTCAGAAATTGAACACCAGAAATGACCAGATTGAAAAGGAATACCAGAAGATTATGGCCGAAAATCAGAAGATTATGGCCGAAAACCAAAAGATTATAGCCGAAAATCAATCCCTAAAGGCTAAAATTGAGCAAGTAGAAACTAATGATCTCTCAAGACAACAAGAACAAATAAAACAAAGCCAAAAGACTGAAAAAATAGACGGAAACATGAAATATCTCAATGAGAGAGTGACAGACCAAGAAAACCGGTCTAGAAGAGACAATTTGAGAATAATCGGTCTTCCAGAAAAACCAGAAATTAATAGAAACCTGGACTCCATACTAACAGAAATAATTCAGCAAAATTGCCCTGAAGTCCTACAACAAGAGGGCAATATAGACATTGAAAGGATTCATAGAACACCTGCGGTATTCGATCAAGAAAGGAAAACACCAAGAAATATCATTGCAAAATTCAAGTTTCCAAGCAAAAGAAAAAATCTTACAAGAAGCCAGAAAGAAATAATTCAAATATGAAGGAGCACCAATCAGGATCACACAGGATCTGGCAGCCTCAACGCTAAAAGACCGCAATGCGTGGAATACAATATTCAGAAAGGCAAGAGAGCTGGGCCTGCAATGACGGATCAACTACCCATCAAAATTGACTATATATTTCCAGGGGAAAGTATGGGCATTCAACAAAATTGAAGAATTCCAGATATTTGCACAGAAAAGACCAGGGCTAAATGGAAAATTTGATATCCAACCACAAAAATCGAGAGAAACCTGAAAAGGTAAAAAAGATACAGAGGGGAAAGAAAGAAAACTTATAATTTTTAAATTTGCCTTTCTAAGGACCTCAGTGAGATCTAATTATCTGTATTCCTATGTAGAGAAATGTTATGTTTAATTCTCTGTAGTGAACTCTATTCACTATTATAATATTCACTATTATAGTAATCAGAAGAATAATTAACAGGGTGAGGGTGGAACACTAAATAATCTAAGATGGCATGGGGGATGGGAAAGAGGGGGTGAATAGCAGGGGACACCAAGAGAAACTTGAGTGAATAAGAAAATAGGATATTCTATTACACACAAAGAGGGCATGGGAGGGAGAGGGGACAAATACTATTATAAGAAGGAGAGGCAGAGAGCATAAAGAGGTAATAATCAAACCTTACTCTCAGTATAATCAACCCAGAGAGGGAAGAGTAGCTATACTATCCATTGGGAAATAAAACTC
>NC_058132.1:228442093-228521685 GCF_016433145.1 Gracilinanus agilis | reverse complement strand
GGGGGGGGTTGAAGGGGAAAGTTGAAGCATGAATCATGTAACCATGTTAAAAACGAATATTAATAAATGTTAAAAAAATTAAAAAAAAATAAAGCATGAGGCCAAAGGAATGGAGATAAAACATGTCTTCTTGTTGTTGTTTTGTAGAATATTGGACCAGAAGTCATGAACATCTGATTTTAAATCCAGATTCAGACACTTACTAGCTATGTAACCCTGGGCAAGTCCCTTAACCCTAGTTGCCTCAGTTTCCTCATCTGTATAATGACCTGGAAAAGTATCTCTGCCAAGAATACCCTAAATAGGATCATGAAGAGTCAGACATGATTAATACAACTTACCAATAACAAAATCTACATTTTAAGTTCATCACCTTTCTATTAGGAAATAAATGGCATTTTTGTCTCTTTTGGACTCCTGGTTTGTTATTGTATTGATCATACTTCTAAATTCATTTAAAGTTATTTTCTCCATAATGTTGTCACTATATTATTTCCCTAGGTCTTCTCACTTTGCTCTGAATATTTTCAACTAGGTCTTCCCAAGTTACTCTGAAACTCTTGATTTTATAATTTATTATGGCATATGGTTTTCTATCACTCATACTCCCCCATTTGTTTACCTACTCCCTAAAAGGGAGACAAAATGTTAATTTTCAATTTTAGACTACTATGAAAAGAGATGCTATATTGGGCAAATAATCTATTCACATTAAGTTAATAAAATTGATATAAAGATTTATATTCTATCCAAAATGTTTCTGATTTTAATTTTTGGTCAAATATGATAATTCTGGTTTATATACACAAAGGTGTGATTACTTTGACTAATAAATTTCTGTCCATTATTCTAACATCATAAATGGACCACAGTGATTTATTTTGACTAAATGTTGGAAACATTGTATAGCAACATAATAAAATGAAAAATGAAGAATGACTACTTAAGTACAAATGTAAATCATATGGATCTACAAATTGAGGATGAATCGTTAAACAGCTCAGTCTTTTTTTAAGACACAAGTAACAAGAAATCACCATTTTTAAGGCTCAACATTAGTTAGACATACTGAAATAGTATCCCCCATTTTGGTCTCTATGATTTAAGAATGATGTGGGGATATTACATAAATGTAAAAAACAGTAATGAAAATTTTTAATTATTGAAAAATATGTGCTAGAGTAAAATATAAGAAACTTTTATCCTAAAGAGAAGTACAGCATGATTAATGATAATCCAGTATTTAACAGCCTATTTTGTACTAGGTTGATGGTCTACAAAGATAAAAATTAAATAGTCCCTGTCCTCAAATAATTTAGCATAAGGAGAGTATATATTACATATGTGTAGAAGATCTATACATAAGAAGACATGCAAAATATGTACAAAGGATTGTATAGGGAGATATTAACTGATGAAGGGATCAATAGAGGCTTCTAGTAGGAGTTTACCTTTGAACTGAGGTTTGAAGAAAACCAAATATTATAGAAGGTAGAGGTGAGGGGTAAGTGCATCCCATGCAAAGAGGACTAGGATAGAATGTAATAAAAATTTCTGCTTCAATACTTTTCCATAATGTCTTATCTCTGCTCCTTAGAGATACCAGTTTGGAAACTTTGGAAGATGGATTGGAAAAGGTAGAGACTTGGGTCAAGGAGACTAGTTAGAAGGTTTTCAAAATGGCCTATGTAAGTGGTCATAAGTGATAGGAGTAGGGTGTTGGCCTTATGAATGAAGAGAAGAAGACAGTTGCTAAAAATGTCATGGATGTAGAATTGACAAGATATGAAACAATTTGGATATAAGGAGTAAGGGAGAATGAGGTGGAGTAACTGACTCTGAGGTTGTGAACCTGGTTTACAGGAAGGATTGTGGTATATTCCAGATGACAGTATGTGGTTAAAAGTTAGGAACTCATAGATAAAGAAGCACTTGGAAAAGTATAAGATGATATAATGATGTGATACAATGTTATATCATCATTCCTTTAAAGGCAACATGATATGATATGATCTTTACTTGGGAAAGCTATTACACATTTGCATGAGTAATGAGAAAAATGCTTTAACATCTCTCTCTCTCTCTCTCTCTCTCTCTCTCTCTCTTTCTCTCTCTCTCTCTCTCTCTCTCATTGTCATCATTTATGATGGAGAAAAGTAGAGACAGAAGTTTATTGAGACAAGTGTATGAAATAGGAATGGTTTAAGTCAAACCCTGTTTAAGCATTTGTATTAGAAACTCAGAAACAGGAGGCATTTGAGGCTATATCCCAGAGAAGTCTTTCTTCTTCCATATGAGACAGATCTTTGTGGCAATGTCTTATTTCCTGTTTATGAGGTTTGGAAAGTCTATTCTATAAGAATAAAGAGAGCCAATAACCAATGTTAATGATAGAAGGGGGAGAGAGAAAGTGCCTATGAAGTGAGACTCTCTTCTAGTTTTCCCCTTGAACCAAATATACACTGCCGAGACTTTGATGGAGTGTCACCCTGAAACTGGGTGACCTGGATGGTTGTGCCACTCCACAGGATTTGGAGGTGAGGCTTCCCTATAAGATGAGGTATGTGGTACCACAATCCAATTCTGAATGATGGAGGGGTTCACACAAGCCTCCCCTGAGGTCAGTCAACTTCACAGCCTGGCTTCAAGATGGAGGCAGCCAGACCAAGCTGTGATTCCCCTCCCCCTTGTCTCTCAGGCCCTCTCGAATGCTTTCTGACTAATTAATGGCTTTTATTAATATCAATATAGGGATTGGGAAAAGGGGTGAAGGGCAGAGAGATTTTGGGGTGCCTCTTTTCTATTTCTATGGGGTCCGTCACTTGGGTGGGAACCTTTGGGGTTCCCACTCATAAGCATCTCCCCTCACCTCTTCTCCTTCAGTTTCCTTTTATATCTTTCTCTATAATTGCAAGTTAGACTGGAAAGGGTCTCTCAGCAAGATTGGATAATGGGGGACGGAGCCTAAGAGATTGCTCCCAAATGGAGTCCAAACACTCAGCTAACTCTATAACTGAAGTCTTGCTGGATGAGATGCGATTGGAATCTTTGACCAGGGAATCAGGGTTTCAATGTCCAAAGAAAGATCCTCAGGAAGCCCTCAGGCCTGGATCTGAACTGGGATATCCTTCTCAGAACCTTTCCTCCTTCCTTGAAGAACCTCTGCTGGAAGACCACCTTTTCTCCTTTCCTTCCTCCTCCAGAGAATCCCCCAGAATCCCTCTGTTCTTAACTGTCAACAACTGTCACCAACTGTCAGCTACTCCTTCTTTGGTTCCTCCTGTCCCATCTACCTTGCACAAATTCTATCCTTACAATTCCAAGAAATGCATTTCATATTTGGGAGATATAAAACTTTATTCTCAAACAATTCATGGAACTCTCCCATAGTGAGGCTGCAACTATATATATAGTTTCCTTCAGCATTCCAGAGCATGCCAATTTCATTTAACCAAATAATATCAATTAGCTTTTACAAAAGGATATTTATTTTCATGGAAAGAGCAAAACCAGTTATAAAACATGCCTCGGGGCATGCCCTTCTTTAAAGTACCTTGGTCCTTGGGAAGAGTTGGCTCAAACTTAAAGCAATTTCCATATATCATATTTGCCCCTACCCAGTTTGGCACAACCCTTGGATACATCATCACCCCACACACACACTTTTGGGCTGGGAGCTTCAGGTAAATCTACAGGGTCTTGATGCTAGACTGGTGGGCTACAGAACTTGGCATGGACTCTCTCAACAGCTGTCTGTAGGCTTATCGCTTTGACCTTTCAAAGTCCACAAATTTGTAGCCATCTCCAATTTCCTTCTTTAATAGTTCAAAAGAATAGAAACAATAGAAACAACAGAAACCATAAGCAACAGCAGGGCTGTGTACTCTTGGCTTCATGTGGCAGTCAAAATGGAGAATTAAAGACCTGAGTTTTCTCTCCCCGCAAATACTGATACCTTGCTTTCTCCCTGGGACATTTCGGTTGACTCATTTTGTTAGGTTAGTGCCTTTCTAATGTACCCTAGTTCTAGCTGTGCAGTCAATCCAGTCTATTTATCTCCTGGTTAGACAATAAGAACTAATTTCAGAATGCCTGAGAATATTCTGGTTTAGAGAATAGGAACCTTCCATTCCACCATTATGTGGTTCTGAGTCTCTTCCATGTGAGGATTACATTTCACTGCATCTGTGTCCCCAGAAATCAGTTCTTGATCATATGGCTGATTCTTAATGAATATTAGTTGAATTGAATTTAATCTCTTTTTAAAATGGGCATTCTGGAAAAATACAAATCAATAGATGCCCTTTTCTTTGTCTACTCTCTCCTGATAGATTTTTTGATTTTTGTTTGATTCCTTTACTTTGGTGGTAGGCATTACATAAATAATTACTCCATTTCCTTCCCCTTGGAAATGACTCTAGGTCCATTGCTTCACTAACTATTCCTTTGTAAAGGAGATTTCTTCTGAGGCCATGATCTTGTGTGTTTCTAAAGGTTAGAAGAGGGAACTCCAGGAGGCACTTGAGATCCAGGATTCCAAAAAATAAAATCCATGACAGATTTTGCATCAAGCTCCAACTAACAAGGAAAGATCTTGCTATTGACCTTTGGGTTTATGCCCAGCCTTGGCTGAGACCAAGACTCCTTGGATAGTCATTCTTCATCTGGATGAGAATTTAACAGGATTAATATCATATAGACATTGTGCTACAGCTGAGCCTGCTGTTCAGAGAGACCCAGGCAGTCTAGGGAAGGGTGTAATAGTATGCATCTGAGCATGTTATGTGAAAGCATATATTAAAGTAAGAATTGAATTTTTTTTCTTTTCTTTTCTTTTTTTTAACCAGTTATGATCATCTTCATCTAAAGAGGTAATTTGGCATAGTGGACAGAATACTAGATTAGGAGTCAGGAAGATCTGTGGTTGAAACTCATCTTATACCTTTAGTTAGCTTTGCAAACCTAGGTTCTGAGATTCAGTTTGCTCATCCATAAAATAGGGATAATAGTAATAAGAAAGGAGTTAATATTTGTAAAAAAATTTATAAAACTTTTTAAGGCTCTTTCCAAGGAAATAGTTAAGAAACAAAAGAAAAACAAGTCAAATCTATCTTTTTGTTTTCATTACCTTTCTTTTAAAAGTTAACTCATTGTGAACATTTCTCCTACTTTAAAAGAGGATGTCATTTATTTTAAACAGTTCAATGACAATTTTAAGACTTCTTTAAATGTATATTGTTGCTAAGGAAATGATTGTTACCTTGATATATTATCTCTTTTCACAACTGTCTTTACTTTGAGTAAAATGTTAACAATTTAATAAAAGAAGAAAATTCAATGCGTTATTTTGTGTAAATGGTAAGAAGTTCTTCAGACAATGTTGGTGTATTATTTTTTTGTTGGTGGGTGTCAGGTGGTTGTTTTGTTTTGCAGTTACTATATAGCGTCATGCTTAGTACTAACCTTACAGCTCATTCTTCTGCCACAGAATATGAAATGAAAAGCCTTGATTAAATGCTTACTATGTGCTAAACAACATATTTTGTTGACTTTCAAAATAACATTAGTTGTTCATGCTTTTGAGAAAATATTTTCTTAGGACCTATTTGAATGAAAAGCTATCCATTAATATCTTAAATAATATCAAATGATGTTTGAAGAGTATTTTAGTACTTTGCAAGTTGGAGTTAGTAAAATAATTCTTTTATCTAGTGAAAGCTATTTAAATGACCAAAATCGTTAAGCTAAATAATTATTTTTTATTAGTTAGAGACACTATCCACTATCATTATGTCCTTAAACATTTATTAAAAACCTACTATGTATGTCATTATCTAAGACCTTTGGATACAAAGTAAAAGAATAGGCAAATCTCCTGGCTTTATTTTTGTAATTCATTAAGATCCCATGCACTGTCAGAAAATTAAGGAGAAATTGAACCACAAAACTCCTTGTTTCTAAATATCAAGTAATAAGGGGAATACAAATAAAAGTAACTGAGGTTTTAATCATAGGAGAAAGACGTACTACTAAAAGATGGTAATAGTCATAGTTAGAAGACATATGGGATTACAAAAACTAATTTTTGGTTAGATTGTAAATTCGTCCTACCATTATGGAAAACAATTTGGAATTATTTGAGAAAAGTCAATAAATTGTGTATATCCTTTGCCCCTATGATTCAACTACTAGGCATAAATCCTAAGGATGTTAAAATAGGCACATGAACACCCTCCAACTCTGATTCTCTCCCTACCCCCAATGCAGGAAAAGCTATCAATACAAAAATATTCACATTAACAATTTTTGAAGGTAAGAAAAAACTGAAAACAAAGAGAATACTTAGTAATTTAGAATGACAACTAATAATAATATATTAACAGAATAAAATTTTATTATATCATGGGAAACTAGAGCTATGTTTCAGAGAAACATAAGACAAATGGAATGATACATAACAAAGTAAGTAAACATAGACAGAATGATTTCACTAATTTAAATTTTAAAAGCATTAATGCAGGCAAATTCTAATGATCAATTTCAAACCTGGTGAATGTATAGGATGGATAATTTAATATCCTGTCCTCTCAGTAAGGAGAAAGACTATGTACATATGGAATAGTCTATATATTATTAGACTTTATATTTATATAGACATTGTATATGGCCTCCATGTAGATGTTATACCTAATTTTTTTTCTTATAAGCAAACGATCAGTGAATGAGTGTATGGATGGAGTAGGAGAAGGTAGGGAGGTCATGCCCAATATAAAAAACAATAAATATCTCATACAGCTTGTAAGTTTTCTCAAAGGCCAAGTTCTGACAACCCATTATTTCTATTACTAAAGGGAAATTTTCCATTAAAGAAATATTTTGTTCCTTTTGTAAAATTTATAAGGACAGAAATGAAAAAGATTGGGTGATATGACTAAGTTTTTTTTTTCATCTAGAACCAAGTGGTTTAAAAATATTCTTACTGTCTGTCTTAGAATCAAAATTAAGTATTCATTCTAAGGCAATAAAAACAAGGGAATTAGGGTTAAGTCACATAGCTAAGAAGTATCTGTGGTCAGATTTGAATGTAGGGCTTTTTCTCTCCAGACCTATATTTCTATCCACAGCGACACTAGCTGCCTCGGTGTCAGATTTTTTTACATTTACATAAAAATTATTCTGAACTTCAGAAACCCCAAATAAAACAGACATTTCCATAAAAAAGTTGATCAGAAATAAATTATTTTCTGATAATTAGACTTTTTTGCAGTAAGAGCTTATTACCTTTTGGTATTTCTTATTTGCATTTTGATATAACCAATTCTGCCTTATTATTGACTTTAACTTTTGAAATACTAGACGTTCCTCCACAGTCTTCAATATCACTAACAGTAATTGAACTATATTCGTTCAAAACTGAATCTTTTCCATATTTTTCTTAACATAATATCAATTTTTAAAAATCACAGAATTGAAAAACACAACAAAAGAGAAGAATGAGATGTGGCACAAGATTCAGCAGTGCTGGACCATGAATTTAAGGGTGGAAAATTACCTCAATTCAGTTTTATCTAATCAAGATCAATTTAATCAAATATTCTTCATGATTTCAGGGTTTGTAGAAAAACAAAACTTTACAACTGACATAAAGTGAAATCATGTTTCAAAATTATTTGTCCCAAGTAATAAATCTCATTTACAAGGAAACAATATAAAGGCTACCACCAAACAGAATCTACGTTGAGTGGATTAAATGGCGCAGAAGAATTAAGAAGAGGGAATGATCATAAAGAAGATATGGGAAGGAGATGTATGTAGTTAAGGGAGTCTTTATGGAGGAAATAGGACTTAATTTGTCCTTGAAGAATATAGGATTTGAGTAGGTTCAGAAATGTTTTGAATAGGAACAATTGTATAAACAAAAATTTAGGAATATATGTGTCATAGTGATGGTGAGTTAACAGACTTCAATGGAACTTTTATGAATGTAATTCATCTTAATTTAGATTGGGTGAGTAGAATTGGACCTTGAATTCCACAAAATGATAATTTGAATTATCAAGGGAATGGAGAGACAAAGAAAGTTTGTAGACAGGAAACAAGAGTTAAATAAGAGATTCTTTATCAATCTAGCAGTGATATCAGATTGAAGATACAGAAGTTTGAAAAACCAGTTGAGACAGTGTGACAAAAATCCAAGGATGAAATGATAAAAGTTTTGAGCTATTGTGGTGGCAGTGAGAGCAAAAAATAAGGAGCAAATGTAAAAATCATTATGAAGGAAAAATTGAAAGGATTGATGATTAGATGTGGAAGGAAGCATGTAAAGGAACTCCTTTCATCTCATTTCCAACAGATCTTAACAGTCCCATCTTAGTTTGCTACTACTTCATCCCAAAGTTCTTCAGCTTAGAGTTAAATTTAAAATAGGCCATGATTTTAACACCATAATTAATTCCAAAGGCAGAACTTCCAACAAAGCATTACATTTGTCATAAAGATGCTCTCTTTTTAAAGTGGTGATTTCAACAAAAGGCTCCAGCACTATCTAAATGGAAAGTAAATATTTCAACCACTTATCCAGGACTCCAGTCTCCATAAAATCAAACATGAAGATGTTTCTGGGTCTTTGGATATCCAGATCAAACACCTGGGTGATTGGCAAAAGATTTTATTCTCCATTTGTATTATTTGAAACATAGACACGCCTATAACCTTCTTTTGAGTTTGAGATAATTTACTGAACACGACATTTCTGTTATGATAATGGACTCTTCCATCACAGTGCAATTCTTTTATGCTGCCTAAGTAAGAACTATTGGGAACTTGTAGAATCTGAATCATTACTTAGAATGGAACAGACTACGGCTGAAATTTCATCCCCAGAGTCTATCGAAAAGAGCAAGAATTTTTACTCAAGAGGAAAAGGGAGAAAAATAACACAATTATTTGTGAATGCCTAACATAGAGACCTTACATGCACACATGCACATGGAATGAACAATAAAAGTTATTTGGGTTTGTTTTTTTCAGTCATGGAAGTATTGCATACTCCACTTCTCAGTCTGCACTCTGCCTCAGAGAGAACTCATTTGGTGATGAGAGTGAGAGACTGGAAGAGTTCACTGTGTGCTTTAGTTAAAAGCCAAGGTATATTTTCCTTCCAAATAGGACTACTCATTGAATGTGTTTCTGATGTATTTATACCATAAGACATATTTGCACTATGTCTGGCATTAGCAGACCAAATCAGCCTGTAGGTTTTAGTTTACTTTCCTCTAAAAAAATCAATAAAAGTCAGGTAGTGATGGAAATCCCATCTGTGCAAATCTTTTAATGACAGTCTCAAAATAGCTTTAAAAAAGGGGAGAGAATGACTTCATTTGAGCCCAAAATGTTATAAAGTAGCAAACATTTAGGGCATCAGATGAAGATCTGGGGCAGCCAAACTCATGGAAAATCAACTTTATGTCCTAGCCAAAAAATAAGCAGTCAAACCTGGAAAATAATTTTGCGAGTAGTATGGATGATTTACAGCAGGCATGGGAAAATGTGGAACAACTCAGAATTTTGATTTAGTTAAGCTCAAGTGTCTCATGTATGAATATTGTTTCAACCCTCATCAATAGACTATGAAAATTTAATAACACTTTTTCCATGAAGCATTTTTATCAACATTTCCAAAGAGAACAAGAAATGCTATGCTAGTAGTCTTTATTCCTGGCCTTATTACTTATTTGCTATGTGATCCAGGGCAAGTAATTTTATCTCTTTGGGCTTGTTTCCTAATCTGTGAAATAATACTTACACTATATTAATTAAATCATTCAGTAAGTATTTACTTGGTTACTACATGCCAGGTGCTGGGTTAGGTACTGGGAATATAAAGGAAGAAATGAAACATTCCCTGACCTCAAAGAACTCATTTTCTAGCTGACAAACATGTGCACATAAAATTAACAGCTTCACAGTGTTGCTATAAAGAAAGTGTAATTATAAAACTTTAAGCACAATTGTCGTTCAGTCATTTTTAGTCATATCTAACTCTTCATGATCCATTTGGGATTTTCTTGGCAAAGATACTGAAGTGGTTTGCCATTTCATTTTTCAACTCATTTGCAGATGAAGAAAATGAGGCAAACAAGTTAAGTGATGTGTCTAGGGCCACACAGCTAGTAAGTGCCTGGGCCAGATTTTAACTCATGAAGATTAATGAGTCTTCCTGAATCTAGGGCCTGCCTCTCTATCTGCTATATCACCTACCTATCCTTAAGCACCATATAAATTTAAATTATTAATCTAAATAGGAAAGCCAAGATAAAGGCATGGAGAACTAGATTTTGGGTAAGGTAGGAGTGAACCTTTAAAAGGCATTACAAGGCCAATATTTTCCCAGTTAAGAATTTTTCCTAATTTTGAACTTGGTGAGAAATTATGGACAAATAAACATTTTGGAGTATTCCTTTGAAAGTGAAAAGATCATGAAGACCCAAATGTCAGCGTGAGGCAGTCTGTGCCTGACTGGTCCTAGTCTAAGTGGAGACCCAGAGCTGTGCCCAAGTCTGCACCGAGACTCCAAACCCAGGGCAAGGAAGTCTGCAATACACCTGACCTCTGTAAGCCCAGAGTGAGGCCCAGAGTCCCTACCCAGGCATGAAGTGAGGTCCTGAAAGTCAGCACAATGTAGTTCACAGTGCTCTAAGATCTGCAAGCTATCAGCAGTCCCTAGAATTGACTGAATCAACAACATGATGAGGCTTTTAGAGCTCACAGCTCACAGGCCATCATACCATCTTGGAAGAAATGAAATGTGCAGAAACCCAGAAATAAGGCTAAGGGTAGCATCAAGAAAGTACTGAAGTTTAAGAAGATACCCTAAACTCCCAGAGAACAGAGTCTGCATTTGAAAAGATTGGAAAAATGATGAAACATAAAAAATCTAACTATAGAGAATTTTTATGGAGACAAAGAGTATGTCACAGACACAGAAGGATGCAGTGAAAGCAAGCAAACACACACAAAGTCCAAAAGAAAAATATGAATTGGATTCAAATTCTAGAAGAGCTCAGAAAGGATTTCAAAAATCATTTAAGAGAGGCAGAAGAAAACTGAGGAAGAGAAATGAAAGCAGTGCAAGAAGAAATGGGCAAAATGAAAAGGGAGACTCAAAAGTTGGTGGAAGAAAAGCATTTCTTATAAATTACAATTGGGCAACTAGTAGCTAATGAGACATCAAGAAAAAATAAAATTAAATCAAAAGAATGAGAAAAAAACAGAAGAAAATGTGAAATATCTCATTGAAAAAAACAACTATTTTGTAAAATAGATCCAGGAGAGACAATTTAAGAATTATTAGACTGTCTGAAAGCCATGATCAAAAAAGAAAGAAAGGAAGTTTTGACATCATAATACAAGAAAATAGAAATTGAAAGAATCCACAGATCATATCCAAAAATAAATCTTTAAATGATAACTTCCAGGAATATAATATCTAAATTTAAGAGTCCCCAAACCAATGAGAAAATACTTTAAGTAGCCAGAAAAAAAACAATTCAGATACCATGGAGTTACAATCAGGATCATACAGGACCTAGCAACTTCCACATTAAAGGATTAGAAGGCATGGAATATGATATTCCTGAAGGCAAAAGATGTAGGTTTATAACTCAGAGTTACCTATCTAGCAAAAGTGAATATATTACTTCAGGAGAAAAATGGTCATTCAATAAAATAGAAGATTTCCAAGCATTCCTGAGGAAAAGACCAGACCTAAACAGAAAATTTGAAGTCTAAACAAAAGACCCAAGAGAAGCCTAAAAGGGTAAAAAAGAAAGGAAATTTAAGGGACTCAAAAAGGTCAAAATGTATGTATTCCTACACGGAAAGAGGGTATTTGTAATTCTTTAAAATTCTTATTAGTAATAGAGCAATTAGAAGGATTATACTTAGACAGAGGGTGGGGGAGTAAATTAATAAGGATGATATAATTTGCAAAAAAATCAAGTGGTGAAAAAGAAGGTTGAGATAAAAGAGAAGGGAGAGGTAGAATGAGATAAATTATATAACCTAAAGAGGCATGGAAAGCTATTACAATAGTGGAAGAGAGGCTGAGGGTGGTGAGGGGCAATGCTTAAACTTTACTCTCATCATAACTGGATCATAGAGGGAATAACATCTATACTCATTGTGGTATAGAATCCTATCTTACCCTATAGAGAAGTAGGAGGGGAATAAGACAAAGGTAGGGGATGGTAAAAGGAGGGAGGGGAAGAAGGGGGTGATACAAAGAAAAGCTCTGGTGAGGAGGAACAAAGGGAAAGGGAAAAGAGCAGGATCAAAAAGGGAAAATAAAATGGAGGGGAAGACATAATTGGTCATGATGACTGAATGTGAATGGGATAAACTCACCCATAAAATGGAAATGGATTAAAAAATAGAATCCTACTATATGATATTTACAAGAAGCACAGTAGAGACAGAGTGACACAGACAGAGCAAAGAAAAGGGGCTAGAGAAGAACTGATTGTGCATCATCTAAATTAAAAATAGCAGGAGTAGCAATCATGATCTCAGAAAAAGCTAAAGCAAAATTAGTTTTGATGAAAAGAAATGAGGAGAAATCACATCTTGTTAAAAGTTACTATAAACCATGAAGAAATAGCAGTACTAAACATATATGTACCAAATGGTATAGCCTCTAAATCTTTAAAGGAGAAATTGACAGTAAAACTAGACTAGTAGGGGACTTCAATTTCCCCCTTTCAGAACTAGATAAATCAAACCAAAAAAATAAACAAAAAAGAAGTAAAGGAAGTGAATGAAATCTAAGAAAAGTGACAACTAATAGATCTTTGGAGATAATTAAATGGCAATAGAAAGGAATATACTTTATTTCAGCAACACATGGCTACTATACAAAAAATGACTATATATTAGGGCATAAAAACTTTACAATCAAATGCAGAAATAATAAATGCATCCTTTCAGATCATAATGAAATAAAAAGTGTAATCAATAAATCTCCATGGAAAGATAAGTCAAAAAGTAATTGGTGCTTAAATGATCTAATGCAAAAAAAGGGTGGGTAAAAGAAAAAATTATAGAAACAATCAATAATTTTATTAAACAGAATGACAATGAGAAGAAAACATCAAAATTTATGTGATAAAGCCCAAGCAAAACTTAGGGGAAAATATATATCTCTAAACACTTACATCAATAAAATAGAGAAAATGCAGTTCAATGAATTAGGCATGCAGATAAAAAGACTTGAAAAAGAACAAATTAAAATCCTCACTTAAAGACTAAATTGGAAATCTTAAAAATTTAAGGAGAAATTAATAAATTGAAAGTAAGAGAACCATTGAGCTAATAAATAAGACTAGCAGTGGGTTTTGTGGATAAGGAAAAAAAAACAAATAAAATAGATTGTTGGTTAATTTGATTAAAAAAAAGGAAAGAAAATCAAATAATAAGTATCAAAAATGAAAAAAGGGTGAACTCACCACCAATGAAGAGGGATTTAAAATAGTCATTAGGATCAATTTTGCCCAATTATATGCCAATAAATCTGACAATCTTAGTGAAATGTATGAATATTATAAAAAATAAAAATTGCTCAGATAAGCAAAGGAGGAAATAGAATCCTTAAATAACCCCATCACAGAAAATGAAATTGAACAATCCATCAGTGAACTCACTAAGGAAAAAAAAATCTGCAGGGCCAGATAGATTCACAAGTGAATTCTATCAAATATTTAAAGAACAATTAATCCTAATACTACATAAATTATTTGGGAAAATAGGCAGAGAAAGAATCTTACCAAATTATTTTTTATGAAATGAATATGGCACTGTTACCTAAGCTAGGAAGAATAAAAACAGAGAAAGAAAATTATAGGCCAATTTCATTAATGAATGTAGAGGCAAAATTTTAAAATAAGATACTAGTAAGGAGACTACAACAATATATCACAATGATCATTCGTTATGACCAGGTGGTATTTAAACCAGGAATGTAGGGATAGTTTAATATTAGGAAAACTATCAGGATAATTGACCATGTCAAAAACCAAACTAACAGAAATCACATGATTATCTTAATAGATGCAGAAAAAAACTTTGACAAAATACAACTCCTATTCCTATTTAAACACTAGAAAGTATAGGAATAAATGGCTCATTCCTTAAAATGATAAGTAATATCTATCTAAAACTTCATCAAGTATTATCTGCAATGGGAATATGTTAGAAGCTTTCCCAATAAGATCAGGGGTGAAACAAGGATGTCCATTCTACCATTATAATTTAAGGTTGTATTAAAAATGATAGCTTTAGCAGTAAGGAAAGAAAAAGAAATTGAACAAGTTAAAGAAGGCAATGAGTAAACTAAACTATCCCTCCTTAACAAAAACTGCTGGGAAAATTGGAAAACAGTATGGCAGAAGCCAGGTATACAAAAATATCTCACACCTATACTTATATAAGGTCAAAATGGATATATGATTTAAATATAAAGAGTGACGCCATAACTAAATTAGTAGAACACAGTAATTTACCTGGAAGATCTTTTGAGAAGGGAAGAATCTATGACCAAACAAGAGATAGATAGTATCATAAGATATAAAATGAATAATTTTGATTATATTAAATTTAAAACCTTTTTTACAAACAAAACTAATCTAGCCAAGATTAGAGGGGAAAAAACAAGGAGGGAAATTTTTTATAAAAAATGTCTCTGATAAAAGTCTAATTTCTCAAGTTTATAAAGAATTAAGTCAAATGGGAATACAAGCCATTCCCCAAATGACAAATGGTCAAAAGATATGAAAAAGAAATTTTCAGATGAAGAAATCAAAGCCATCAATAATCATATGTAAAAGGTTTCTAAATCACTCTTAATTAGATAAATGCAAATTAAAGCAATGAGGAGGTACTACCTCACACCTATAAGATTGGCTAATATGTCAGTAAAGGATAGTGATAAACATTGAAGGGAATGAGACAAAATTAGGACACCAATGCATAGTTGGTGGAGTTGTGAACTGATCCAACCATTCTAGAGGACACTTTGGAACTATGACCAACAGGCTATAAAATAATGCATACCCTTTGATCTAGTAATACCACTACTAGCTCTGTAACCCAAAGAGATAAAAAAGTAGCTCTTTTTGTGGTGGCAAAGAATTGGAAATTGAGAGGATGTCCATCACTTGGGGAATTCCTAAGGAAATTGTGGTATATGATGGTGGATATAAGAAATGATAAATAGGATGATTTCAGAAAGAGCTAGAAAGATCTATGTGAACTGTTTAGGAGTGAAATAAGCTGAACCAAGAGAATGTTGTATACAATAACAGTACTATTGTGAAATGATCAACTGTGATAGACTTTGCTACTCTTAAGAATAAAACGATCCAGGACAATTCTGAAAGATTTATGATAAAGAATGCTATCCCCCTTGTAATATAGGGAATATGAGGGAAATATGAATGCTGCTAATGAGGCTAGTATTGGAGCTTATATTTGACTATATTTGAGGGGTACTGTGTGGACTCAGTTGAGTCTTTAAGCAGGGAGGTGATCTTTTTAGTACAGGATAATTAGGATCAGCCAGAGATTGTGTAAGTCTGGCTGAAGGGTTTATTCAGTCTCACTGTTGCTACTGGGCTCCCTTGAGGGGAGAAGTAAAAGGATCCTCCCTTGTGGAGAGAAACTTCAAGCCCCAGAAAGTGAAAGCTGGTTCACTTCCTGACCAAGATGGATGCCTGGTTTAGCCCTCAAGAAATAAAGGAAAGTTATTCTTTCCCTGTTTAACCTTTGCCCCAGTAATTAGTAAAATGAATCACTAGAAGCTCTTGGTATAAAACCAAAGGGGTTTATTAAAGCCAAGGGTAAGCTGAGGAAAAGGGGGTTAAGGTCTGGTAACTGCTGCTAAAGGAGAAGCTAGTGCTGGGGAGGGTCACAGAAGAGGGGAATTAGGCTGAGGGAACCGGCCCCTCAGCCTGGGATGAATTCACTGCCCTAATGTAATAAGGTTTAGTAGATTATTAGATGAGGCGATGGCTTGGTTTAAGGTTGTCCCTACCTGCCTATAGAAGCTAATTCCCATGTTCTCCACCCACCAAAAATACCCTCCTCCTGGGGCCCAATGGGGAAATCCAGGGAATAGCAGGATGTCAAGGGAGAGGTCAAGGGAAACAGGCAAAGCCAAGAGCCTAAAAGCCAAAAGCAAAAGCCCTTCAGTTGGTACTCCAGGGATATTTATAGCTCAGCTCTAACGGTTTTGCCATGAGACAGAACTCTGGCTGAGTCAACATTCTATTGCCCCCAACTACCAGGATTGCCTCAGGTGGATTTGCAAGTGCAAGAGATTCTTGTAGCAATCCTGTATTACACCCTTCAGAGAACTGCTGGAAATGGAATGCAGATCAAAACATATGATTTTCTGCTTTAGTTCATTTTGGTTTTTATTTTGGTTTTATGAATTTTTACTTACAAAAATGAAAAATATGAAATTTTTAAAAAAGAAAGTGAAGTGACCACAATAACAAATCATTTCTATGGAATTAAAAAATCTTAACATTGGAACTAAGCAAGAACTTTTTCAGAAAAAAATGTTTTTAATTTCCACTATCTGTGTGTAGAAGACATCACATACCATTTCAGAGTGAGAGGGCAACTAGTCAGATTAATTGCTTGCATTTAAAGAATCATAGATTTATATCTTAAAGGACCATGGAAGCTCTTACAGACCTTCTATTAAATTAAAAAGTTAATATGATCTCTTTTGGTGGAAAATGTGTTAACATGCTATAAGTATAGACCTTTGAACTTCTGACATGCTAATTTATAATTTCTTCTGTATTACATTTGAAAAATTATTCATAAGAGTTTTTTGTTTTGCCTTTAAATACATAGGCATGTATATGTACATATATTTTTTAATTCACCACTAAATAAAATATCAAAGTGTATGTAATATTAGAACTTGAGAATAATCATCTTAGTTTCTTCACACTCACTGTTTTTTCTTTCTTTGGATTTAAAGATATACTTACAAGACAGAAAGCAAACCCAGATGCAACCTATTTTTTCTTCTTAATTTATTATTTTAAAATGTTTCTTCCTGATAGAAATTTAGAAGAAAATTAAATACAAATATATTCTTCACAAGTAACTTTTCAAATAATAAACTTGTAAGAGTTTGGAGCTTTTTAACTAATAAAAAGATAAAATACCAGATAATCAGATTAAATCAGAGAGGAAAAATAACTCCATCAAAATGGACAAGGATAATGCAAAATAAATGAAAAGGAAAAAAAGGAACCAATCACAAAGATGATCTTCATTTATTTAACTACTTTGTTCAGTTATGTACAAAATAACTGATAAGAAATTAAATGGATAAATGATTACAAAAATATAAAATGCTCAAGTTAACAGAATTAAGCAAAAAATGTAATAATGTAATATTTAATTTAATAATCTCTGAAAAGACATAGAATTAATCATGAATAAAAAGCCTTTTATAACTTTCATAAGCAATCTCTACCACTATAACCTTTCCAGTATTCTTAAACCTAAAACCTCTCTTCCTCCACCCCTCCACATAATCTATGGTCCTTTGACATCAGCTTCCTTGCTGTTACTTAAATAAGACACTCCATCTCCCAACTCACACCAAAATTCTAACTGGCTTTGCTGTATCCCTGGAATTTTCATCCTTTCATCTTCACCATCAGATTTTACTGAATTCCTTCAAATCTCAGGTAAAAATTTCACCTATTTTTATTAGAAGACTTTTTCCAAACCCTCTTAATGATAAAACCTTTCTTTTGTTGGTTATTTAGTATTTATCCCATTTATAACTTTGCATGTTGTCCTCATGTCTCAGATTAAGACCTCCTTGAGATTAGAGACTGTCTTTAACCTTACTTTGTACCACCTGAATTTAGCACAGTGTCTGCCCCATAGTAGGCACGTAAGAAATGTTATTGATTTGCTGACCTAAATAGAGAGAGAATCCCTAATGAATATTTTCACAAAAACATGAAATTAAATATTAACAAGAAGAAAATGCTGTTTTGCCTTGGATTGAGTCTGTCAACCTTTGACTTCTATTTTTTTGCCCTTGTTACTTCCCATTGAGTGCTTTTTAATCCAGTTGGTGTGATAGTGGTGACCTCTTTTTTTGTCTCTAAGACTTTATGAAGATTCAGATCCAGCCTCTACCTTTTATAACAACCTGTGATTCATCACCCTTCAATCTTTCCAGCATGCTCTGCCCATGATTTAGGCCTCAGGCCTCTGACGTATGTTTATCCTGAGCCCATCTTTAATGCTCTAAAACAGTGATGGGTAAACTATGGCCCCAGGGCAGATGCAGCCCCCTGAAATGTTCTATCCAGCTAAGCGACATTTTTCCTAATCTGGTGAATACAGTGAGTAGGACGCAATACAATGAAACTTCAGAAGAGTCTGTTAGAAACAGACTGACAGATTAGCATTTCCTTTCCTTTGGCCCCCTCTTTAAAAAGTTTGCTCATCACTGCTCTAAAGGCCATTCCCATACCAGAACTACCTCTAATTGCATTATCCTGTCTCTTCTTTCAAATTTCCTAGCCAGTACCTTTGCCTACCCTTGTCTGATGTAATTAGACCTTGGGGTCCCCAACTATTCAACGTCTCCACCTATCCCAACATTAGACATTGAGGGATGGCCATGATTCATCTGATCAACTTTCTGCCTAAATGAACTTCTCTCTGGGCATTGATAGTAATTCCTCAAGAATCCTCATCCTGCCATCAATCATACTCTTGCTATACCAGGGATTCAGATTCCCCAGGTGTCATAGTACAAACCTTATTACCTTGTACTGAAAAGTTCAAAGCTTATTCCCTTATTCCCATCCTCTTCAACCCTGCTTTTTCATCCCTATGTCCCATTCCATATATACCTTCTCTCTTCTGACTCTCTTTAAAACTCTCTAATCTGGCTTCCAGTCTCCTCATTCAATTGAAACTGTTTTCTAATCTAAATTATTTCTTAATTGTCAAGTTGTATGATGTTTTTTCAGGCCTCATTATTTGTTAACTTCAATCTTTCCCTTTTTTTTAATTTTTTAATTTTTTTATAAATATTTTACATGGTTACATGTTCTTACTTTTCCCCTTCACCTCACCTTCACCGCCTCCCTCATAGCTGATGTCCATTTCCACTGGTTTTAACATGTGTCATCTTTCAAGACCTATTTCCATATTATTGATAGTTATACTGGGGTGGTCGTTTTGAGTCTATATCCCCAATCATGTCTGCATCAACCCATGTGTACAAGCAGTTGTTTTTATTCTGTTTCCTCTCCTGTAGCTTTTTCTCTGAATGTGGGTAGCGTTCTCTTCCATAAATCCCTCAGAATTGTCCCTGGGTCATTTCATTGCTGCTAGTACAGAAGTCCATTACATTCAATTTTACCACAGTGTATCAGTCTCTGTGTATAATGTTCTTTTGGCTCTGCTCCTTTCACTCTGCATCAATTCCTGGAGGTCATTACAGTACACATGGAATTCCTCCAGTTTATTATTCCTTTGAGCACAGTAGTATTCCATCACCAGCATATACCACAATTTGTTCAGCCATTCCCCAGTTGAAGGGCATCCCCTTATTTTCCAGTTTTTTGCTACCACAAAAAGCATGGCTATAAATATTTTTGTACAAGTCTTTTTTTTTAAATCTATGATCTCTTTCAGTACAAACCCAGCAATGGTATGGCTGGATCAAAGGGCAGTCAATCTTTTTTAGGCCTTTGAGCATAGCTGCAAATTGCCATCCAGAATGGTTAGATCAATTCGCAACTCCACCAGCAATGCAATAATGTCCCAATTTTGCCACATCCACTCCAATATTCATTACTCTCCCCTGTTGTCATTTTAGCTAATCTGTTAGGTATAAGATGATACCTCAGAGATGTTTTGATTTGCATTTCGCTAATTATTAGAGATTTAGAACACTTTCTCATATGTTTGTTGATAGGTTTGATTTCTTTATCTGAAAATTGTCTATTCATGTCCCTTGCCCATTTATCAATTGGGGAATGGTTTGATTTTTTTATACAATTAATTTAGTTCCTTGTATATTTGGACAATTAGACCTCTGTCAGAATTTTTTGTTATAAAGATTTTTCCCAGTTTGTTGTTTCCCTTCTGCTTTTGATTGCATTGTTTTTGCTCGTACAAATCATTTTTAATTTAATATAATCAAAATTATTTATTTTACATTTTTTAAAATTTTTTCTAACTCTTATTTTGTTTTAAAATATTTCCTTTCCCAGAGATCTGACAAGTATACTATTCTGTGTTTACTTAATTTACTTACAGTTTCCTTCTTTATATTCAAGTCATTCACTCATTCTGAATTTATCTTGGTGTAGGGTGTGAGATGTTTATCTAAACCTAATCTCTCCCATATTGTTTTCTAATTTTCCCAGCACTTTTTGTCCCAAAAGTTGTGCTCTTTGGGTTTATCATATACTGTCTTGCTTTGTGAGGAAGATTAGTTAGTAATTAATTAAGTATTAAGGTTGGACCTAGCAGGGAGGGCTAGAGCATTCCAAGATGGAATGAAGGAGCAAGAAGTTGCTTGTGCTCTGAGAGAAACTCCATTAGTGGTTAGCACAAACTGTTGCTAGCCCTGGGAGATCTCAGAGTTAAGGACACCCTGCATCCTGATTCCCTGGGATCCAGAGTGGTGGTGGCTTCTAGCAAATGGACAAGACCTCCTGCACCAAGTGGAGGAGGAGTTTGGGATCTGGTGGACAGCATCTCAAGCATACTCTCTCTACTTGGGTACCTTGGACCACCTTGGCTTTTGGCATCCTGTGATCATCTGTGGATTACTGTGAGAACCCTCAGGCCTTTTAGCTGTTCTGGTCAAACCTGGCTGTAACCAGGTTTGAAGCAGCCTTCCCAGAGACTCCATTACTGCTTCTTTGAGCCCTGCCTGGCCTAGGTCAATTAGAGTTAGTGTAGACAAGTCCTCCCCTTGTCCCTGTGTTTTGCCCTTTAGGGTATTAAGTGTAGAATCCCCTAACCCACATTTATAAGTAAATCATAATTAAAACTGTTAAAAAACCCTTTACCTTGCCTGCTGGTTTCAAAGACTCTGGCTTAGTCGTGAGCTGGGTGACAGTTGGCCAACAGCCATTCTTGACAGTTAGCAGCAGCTTAGTTGTGTACTCTGGCCTCCCTATCCTGGTCCTGTCTCTCCTTCAACCCAGTATGTATGTACCTACAACCATATAGATTATATTTTAACATCCCTGGTGCCCCACTCTTTTACACTTGCTGACATCATTTACCCCAAGTTTATTCCACTGATCATCCCTTCTGTCTCTTAGCCGGTAACATATTTTTTTCATGACCACTGCTTTATACTATAGTTTAATATCTGGACTTAAAGAGAGAATTTGTTGCCCAAACACAGAACTCAAGAGAATCATCATAAGTTAATTAAGAGAATGGGTGGAGGGGAAAAATCTTTTCTTTAAGGGACCCAATAAGTTCAATTAATTTGTATCCCAAGAAGAAAAGAAGATATTGGCATATATTAAAAAATGTTATTACCAACAGAGTAACTAGAAGAAGTTTACATAGAGGGAACAGTGACAAACTGTATAGGATGAAATGTCAAGTTATATATATATATAGGCTTGTATTTATGTATGTATAAATATATACAAAACTAGAGGGGGGAAAGAAGGTAATATTAAGAAAAATGGGAAAACGAACAAAATGGAGTAAATTTATATTCCATAAAGAAGTGGATGTGGCCAATAGGGAAGAATAAGAATACACAATAAGGGTAAAGAGGTTGGAGAGATGAAACATTTAATACTTAAGTGCATTGAAATCAACTTAAAGAGGAAAGAACAACCAGATCCAGTGGACAGAGAATTGATTCGCACCCTATAGAGAAGTAGAAATGTAACAAAAAGCCTGGTAGAGAGGGAAGTAATACTAGGAAGGGAGAGGGCAGGGGTGAGGTAGCTTAAAAAGATCCTAAAGAAGAAAAAGAGAGGAATAAGAAGGGAGAGGGATAAAGGGAAGTACAATAAGGGAGTGTATTAAAGGAACTGATTAAAAAAATACATTGGTATAGAAGGAAATAATGAAAGAAGAAAGGACAGGACAAGGAGATAGAATCAAACTGTCTGGGAATACACAATAAGTAATTATAACTCTGAATATGAATGGGATGAACTCACCCATAAAATGGAAGCAAATAGCAGAGTGGATAAGAAACCAAAATCCTACCACATGTTATCACAAGAAACACACATGAGACAGGCAGACATACATAGAGTAAAAATGAGAGGATGGAGCAAAATCTATTGGGCTTTAAATGAGAAAAAGAAGGCAGGTATTGCCATCATGATCTGTGACAGAGCCAAAGTAAAAATAGATATGGTTAAAAGAGATAGGGAAGGTAACTACATCCTAATAAAAGGCAGAATAAAAAATGAAGAAATATCAGTATTCAACATGTATGCACCAAATGGTATAGCTTCCAATTTCTAAAGGAGAAGCAAGTGGAGTTCAAGGAAGAAATAGATAGCAAAACTATACTAGTGGGGGATCTCAACCCTCCCCTATCAGATCTAGATAAATCAAACCAAAAAATAAATAAGAAAGAGATAAGAGAGATGAATGAAACCCTAGAAAAATTAGAGTTAATAAATATATGGAGAAAAATAAATAGGGACAAAAAGGAATATACCTTCTTTTCAGCAGCAATGAAACATTCACAAAGATAGAACATGTAATAGGGCATAGAAATATGGCAAACAAATGAAAAAAAGCAGAAGTAATAAATGCAAAATTATCAGATCATAAGGCAATAATAGTAGTTATTAGTAAGAATACATGGAGAGGTGAACTAAAAACGAATTGGAAACTAAATAATATGATTTTCCAAAATAATTTAGAGAAAGAACAAATCATAGAAATAATTAATAATTTCATTGAAGACAATGACAATGATGAGACTTCTTGCCCAAACCTATGGGAGGCAGCCAAAGCAGTTCTAAGGAGAAAATTTAACTCACTGAGTGCATATATTAACAAATTAGGGAGGGCAGAGATTAATGAATTGTGCATGCAACTTAAAAAACTAGAAAATGAACAAATTAAAAATCCTCAGATGAAAACAAAATTGGAAATACTAAAATTCAAAGGAGAAATTAATAAAATCAAAAGTAAAAGAACTATTGAATTAATAAATAAGACTAGAAGCTGGTATTTTGAAAAAACAGATAAAATAGACAGAGTATTGGTAAATTTAATTTAAAAAAAGGAAAGAAGAAAACCAAATTAACAGTATCAAAGATGAAAAGGGAGACCTCACCTCTAATGAAGAAGAAATCAAGGCAATCATTAAAAACTATTTTGCCCAATTATATGGCAATAAATATAACAATCTAGGTGATATGGATAAATATTTACAAAAATATAAATTGCCTAGATTAACAGCAAAAAAATAGAATACTTAAATAATCACATATCAGAAAGAGAAATTGAACAAGCCATCAAAGAACACCCTTAGAAAAAATCACCAGGGCCTGAAGGATTCACAGGTGAATTCTATCAAACATTCAAAGAGGGGCAGCTGGGTAGCTCAGTGGAGTGAGAGTCAGGCCTAGAGACAGGAGGTCCTAGGTTCAAAACCCAGCCTCAGCCACTTCCCAGTTGTGTGACCCTGGACATGTCACTTGACCCCCATTGCCCACCCTTACCAATCTTCCACCTATGAGACAATACACCGAAGTACAAGGGTTTAAAAAAAACATTCAAAGAACAATTAATTACAATACTATAGAAATTATTTGATATAATAAGCAAAGCAGGATTCCTAACAAATTCCTTTTATGACCCAAATATGGTACTGATCCCAAAGCCAGGTAGATCAAAAAACAGAGAAAGAAAACCACAGACCCATCTCCTTAATGAACATAGATGCAAAAATCTTAAATAGAATATTAGCAAAGAGACTCCAGCAAGTGATCAAGAGGGTTATCCATCATGATCAGGTGGGATTTATACCAGGAATGCAAGGATGGTTCAACATTAGGAAAACCATCCACATAATTGACTATATCAACAAGCTAAAAAAGAAAAATCACATGATTATCTCAATAGATGCTGAAAAAGCCTTTGACAAAATACAAAACCCATTCCTATTGAAAACACTAGAAAGTATGGCAATAGAAGGACCTGTCCTAAAAATATTAAACAGTATATCACTAAAACCATCAACAAGCATCATATGCAATGGGGATAAATTAGAAGCCTTCCCAATATGATCAGGTGTGAAACAAGGATGCCCATTATCTCCTCTGTTATTTAACATTGTACTAGAAACTCTAACAGTAGCAATTAGAGAAGAAAAAAGAAATTGAAGTTATTAAAATAGGCAATGAGGAGACTAAGCTGTCACTCTTTACAGATGATATGATGGTCTACTTAAAAAATCATAGAGAATCATTTAAAAAGCTAGTAGAAATAATCAACAACTTTAGCAAAGTTGCAGGATACAAAAAATGCACACAAATCATCAGCATTTCTGTATATTTCCAACACATCACAGCAGCAAGAGTTAGAAAGAGAAGCACCATTTAAGATCACCCTAGACATTATAAAATACTTGGGAATCTATCTACCAAAACAAACACAGGAATTATACAACTACAAAACACTTTCCAAACAATTAAAACTAGATCTAAACAATTGGAAAAACATCGAGTGCTCATGGGCAGGACGAGCTAACATAATAAAAATGACCATTCTACCCAAATTAATTTACTTATATAGTGCCATACCTATCAAACTATCAAAACAACTGAATTAGAAAAAAACTATAACAAAGTTCATTTGGAAGAACAAAAGATCAAGAATATTAAGGGAAATAATGAAAAAAAGTGACCGAAGGTGACTTAGCAGTACCAGATATTTAACTATACTCTAAAGCACCAGTCTTCTATCTTTTCCTTGGTATTCTCTTTCTAGATATTTGTGAAACTTCTGTCTCCTTGTTCTCCTTCTCTTTGGCTTCTCCTCTGAGACTTTTGATATATAATTCATCTTGATTATATATTCATTAAACATAGATGATCCTCTAGGTTTTGTTCTGAGCACCTATTCCCTTTTTCCTTTGTATTGGTTCACTTGATAGCCTCATCTTTCAATTTAATTTATTATCTCTATGAAGATAATTCTCAGATTTATTTATTAAGCTCTAATATCCATCTTATCCTCCAGTTACCTATTAGCGGATAAGATGGAGGTTACGGATATATGACCAAGATGAAAGTGGATACCCTATTGATCTTAAATTCAGTGTGTCCAAAATTGAACTAATTATATTTCCTCCAAAACTATCATTTCCAAAACTTCCATATTTTACAAAGTGCCTAGTAAATGTTTGTTACCATGGTTTTGCTTGATATATATATATATATATATATATACATATATACATATATTTATATACCAAATATGATAACATTATATAGTTTAATCCAGTGTTATCATATTGGGTTTATACCAGAAATCCATTATTGGTTTGATATTAGGAAAATAATAAGCACAATTTATTGTTGTTGGTAATTTTCCATATGTGTCTGGCTCATTGTGACCTTATTTGGGCTTTTCTTTGCAAAGATCCTGGAGTGGTTTGCTATTTCCTTCTCCAACTCATTTCCAGATGAGGAAACTGAGGAAAACAGAATTAAGTGATTTTCCTAGGGTTGCACAATTAATAAAAGTTAGAGGTCAGATTTGGACTTAGATCTTCCTGGCTCCTTACCTGACATTCTATTCATTGCACTACCTTGGTTGTCCCATATAAACATAATTGATTATAACAACCATAAAACAATAAAAATCTTTTTTCAATAGATGCATGAAAAGCTTTTGAAAAAATAAAGAACTTATTCATATTTTAAACACTAAGAAAAGATTAGGAATAAATACATTTTGCCTTTTTCTTATAGGAAAGAACTGGAAACAAAGCAATTTGCCTTTAATTGAGAATAGCTATAGCAATTATGACATCCTAATCTGTTGAAATATTATGGAATACACATTCATACACATATGAATTTATTGGAATATTATGGTATATTAATATATTGAAATTCTGCCATAAGAAATTAGGATTATGGTAGCTTGAGATAAACCTAAAAAGACATGTATAAATGGATGCAAAAGGAAGTTAGTACAAATAAACATATTTATACAATGATTACAACATCCAAATCTTTATGTTAACATTTCATAACAATTTCATTTCCACTTTTCTTTCCCTGCATAATTTTTGGAAGGAAGAAGTGTAAGAATTATTAATAATTGATGATATTTTCTTGTTTAAAACAAAATGAATTAAATATTTTACAAAATTAAATAAAATAGATGTTTTGGAATTTTAAAACTCTAATTTTCTAATTCTGAATGTTTTGTTTTCTAGCTAAAACATTCTGAGGATTAAGAACTATATAGAGAGAAAGAAACAGGATGGCAAGAAGAGGAATGGAATTAAGATAAGAAATGATAGAAATGAAGAAAATTCAACTTTCCTTTACTTGATGATGTGAAATAGGGAATGAGAAGAAAAGAACAAACATTAAAATTGAAGTTAAAATTCCAGTGAATTTAATTTGCACAAAAGGGACTAAGCATTTTATCTGAACTTCAGTACTGACTGCTCCATCCTTCCCAGCTGTTCATTTCCTCAGGAACCAAATCATAAAAATATTTAAAGAGCATTTAAAAAATAGTAAATGCTAGAATTGGGGGGGAAAGTCTGTTCAGTTTAAAAACATTGATCTCCTTCCCAAATGGTCAAGCAATTTCCTGCCTGAGAGAATGAGATTCATGTTTAAAGAATATATTTCCACACTACAACCTCTACTTTAGTGTGGAAGAAGGCTTCTGTAAAGGTCTGTAAAAATTATTCAAAAGTTTCTCATTTGTTTTGGAATGAATATATGAGAAAGTGCCTGATCTGAAGAGAATTAACCAAAATTTCTCATATTTTGGATTTTGTGATTCTTTTTGTGAGTTACATTTCAAGATTTATGCTTATCACACAGCTTATGTAGCTTAATAAACCAATTAATCCAATATTGCTTCAGTTTATTACCTCAGATATCTATATCTAAAGGAGTTAATGGGCTCTCTAGTAGTTCCAACTTCTTCCCAGAGAACAGATTATGTCCTGGAGAATAATCACAGGCACAAGCAACATGTCTATAGCATTTTGATGATTGTGAAAAAAATTTTTATACCATTTGTACATGTGGATGACAAATAATATAATAATAATGATATTATTCCCATTTTAAAATGTGAAAACAAGTTTAGGGATTTTATAACATGAATAGAGTTATATAGCTAGTAAAGAAAGATCCATCAAGCCAAGTTCTCTCCTGATTTGGGATCCATTGAGAAATTAACACCCCCTTCTAGGTGCCACAGTAGATAGCATGCTAGGCTTTTAGCTAGGAAGACCTCAATTTGAATTGTGCCTTAGAAATCTATGCATAATGGGAATCTGGTCAAATCACTTTAACTCTTCAGATCTTAGATTACTCACCTATAAAACAGAGGTAATAATAGTTCCTATTTCACAGAGTTGTGGGGAGGAACAAATAGAAATATATAAATATATATGCATATATTATACATGGATATACACAATATATAGAAATGTTCACACACATATATACATATGCATATATATCACTTTGCATATGTTAAGAGATTTTTCTTAATTTCTCCCTTTTTCTCTTTTGCAAGGGACCAAAAAGATTTCTGAGTAAGAGTCCCTTTGCTGTGCAGGCTGTCAGTTAATGACAGTTAGCAGGATATGGCTAAGAGTTGTAGCTGAGTTGGAGGCAATTGGAAAGGGGCTTTTGTCTCTGGCCTACCTGGATAGCAGAAGTGTCTATCTGTGTCTCTGAGACAAACTGGCAGTTGGAAAAAATAACTGACAGTGAGTAAAGAGAAATAGATTTAAGGAGGTGGAATTAATTCTTATTAATTAATGCTTATTGATGAACTTTGATAGGTAGTTAGACAGAGGGTATATTCTTAGATAGGCAGAGTAAGTAGATAGGCAAGACTTGGCCTGGCAGAAGACACTGCCCTCGAAGGCAGATAGATTTAGGGTTTTTAGAAAATTTTAGTTAAGATTGGGATTTTAGGTATAGGTATAAGAGTTTTCTCACTTCCCTCCTTTCTATTTCCTATCTGAATTTTCTTCAAAATAAACTAAGTGTGTTGTATTTTTCCAAACTGCTCTCATGACTTTTGTTCAAACTCTTATATCAAAATTTAATCCTTCATACAAACCTTAAAAATCACCATCTAAATGCTACCTATTGTTATTATTATATCATTGTTTGACCATCTGAGTCCCAGCAAAAGTGACTGTTACCACTCCCAGGGTTTTAGAAGTGACTCCTTTGTGGTTATCTTCTTAATCACTAACTAGTTCATAAATCTACATGAGTATATTTCCCCTTATCAATTAGCCAATGTGTTAAATTTATTATCGATTGTGTTTATTTATATAGAATAGAAAAAAAAGAAAGTAGCTAAAAAGTGTTTCTCCCAACACCAGAGCCTCTTGCCAATAATCCCAGATCCAGGATGGAGGGTGGTAGTAGACACTGTACATGGATTGAAAAATCAATGGTAGTCATACTTTTGTGAGGCAAGAGTAATTCACTGGAGTCCCTTTTCCTTATGAATATATATGTTTTAATCCCTTAATATATGAACAGGAGACCAAAAGTGTGGGATATTGTGAGTTAACAAATGAAAAAATTGGGCAGCTGGGTAGCTCAGTGGAGTGAAAGTCAGGCCTAGAGACAGGAGGTCCTAGGTTCAAACCCGGCCTCAGCCACTTCCCAGCTGTGTGACCCTGGGCAAGTCACTTGACCCCCATTGCCCACCCTTACCAATCTTCCACCTATGAGACAATACACCGAAGTACAAGGGTTTAAAAAAAATGAAAAAATTGAGGAAAGAAAGAAAATATCTTAGGAACTTATAGAAAATAATCACCAGAATATGGATTAGGTGATAAATTTGGATATTATGGAACTCTAAAAAAAGAAAGGTTACTTGGTGGAGGAGGATGAGGAAGAGTATGGATCTGTCAATGAGACTAAGAAGCATACCAATTCCATTGCCAATAATGAGTCCAAAGATATAAAAGAAAATAAAACTGATACTGGATATTGAGGGAAATGGTATCTTTGGAAGGTGGCTATGTTTCAGTGAGGTCTAAAAAATAGGAGGAATAAGAAAGAGGTTGAAGATGAAAGTTTAATTACGAAACAGATATTCCAGAGTGAATAGTCGAAGGAATGAGAAGATCTGAAGTGGGATATTGGAGGTAGAGGGAAAGGTTCAGGGGAATAGATGTGATAGGCTGAGGATGGAGAACAAGTTTTGGACAATGGCCAACAGAAACTCATTACTTAGATATAGTGATTATAAGGATATGGAATACATTAACTACTGTGTAGTGAATAAAGGCAGCGTATTAGTATTTAGAGAGAAGTCAGTAGAGAGAGGAGTAATATCATTCCTCTCTTAAGACTTAGCCTTCTGGCAGATGGAGATGTTGGGTCTATGAGGCCTAAGTCTGATCAGGTCGTTAGCATGCTTTACTTGACCTAGAGTAGGCCACAAGGGCAGGAGATCTAATTGTCCAAAGAGCAACTTCGTGGAGTCTGTCAGGTATCACTATTTGGGAATTTTGAAAGGCCAGGAATGTTTTCCTTTTTTTTTAATTTTTTCTTATCAAGTAAATATATCAAAATTATTTTTAAATAATAAAAAGTAATAGGAGTATTTGTTGCATTCATTAAGCCATTTTAATATCTTCAAATAAAATGAGTCAATTGAATTATAAACTATGAATAGTAGCATATTGTGTATTTTGCAATAAAGTTTGGAATGCAGTTTTGTGTGCTGATACTATTACAAGAGGAAGGCTACTTCTTAAAACTATTCTAATAAGATTCTAAGAAAAATTAGTATGAAAATTATTATGGGACTGTAACTATAGTGATTTAGTGAAAACCTACCTTGCAACAAAAATGTATACTATAGGATACTGTAATAAGGGGATAAGGCAAGTGGATGGGGTTTGTGGGTCCCTAAGTCAGTAGGTAGGAAATGAGGGTGCAATAGTGGACAGTAGTAAATTGAGGTGGTAGGAGATGTAAGGGAATGACTGAGTTTAGGGAAATATAAGATAATGAACTAGATTGAGTGGCAAGGGGAGAGGTTGAGGTAGTTGGGCAGGCAGCTGCAACAGCGAGACACAGATTGGGTACACAGGCTTGAGACAGAGGCCACTGAAGGGAAACAGGCTGAAACCTTCAGGTAGGAAGGGCATTTCTATAGACAAAAGGTTAGGGCCAGCCAGAAATGGTAAGAAACTAACTAGATGGCTTTCTAGTCAGTTTCTCAGGTTCACAAAGGAAGAGTCCCAAGGCTCTTCCCTGTCTGTGAAATAGGAGGCTTCTCAGAGGAAGTATAGAGATCTCCACTTCCTTCAAGATGGACGCCTTCAGCTCCCCTCAGGACCCAAAGGGAAACTATTCTTTTCTTTCCTTTATCCCTCCTTTATCATTCAACCAATGATTTAGCAAAAGGTTTAATTAAAGGACAACAGGGTTTATTAAGTTGGCAGGGTTGGTTATAAAGGGCAGAGGGATACAAGATTTCTCTAACAACCACATAGGGAGAAGCTTCAGGTGGGGGAGGGACACAGAAATGGGAAACTGAGAAAGGGCCTGCCCTCACTCAGTCTGGGGAGTTTTTGTTGTCTTTGAGGTTAGGAAAGTTACCCACAATGAATCAGGAGATAATTTGTATCAAGGGTAAGCTCTACTTGACTATGGGGAAAACCTAAGTCTTCAAAGTTTGAATGCTACCACCCATATCCCCCCTTCTCCCAGAACCCACAGGAATTAGGAAGGGAAATGTTGATTGAAATAGGGAAGGTCAGGGAGATCCAGAGGTATTAGCTAAGCTACAAAATCTCAAGAGAAAAGGCACAGAATCAAGGAATCAAAGCCAGGTTTCAGCCCAAAAGACCTAGCTCAGTTGACCCTTCTGCTCTGACCGAGCCTCCAGCACCAACTGCCTCTAGTCAGGGTTCTAAACCCTCTCAACTGCCAGAAATTCTCCAGTTAGACTTTTGCAGGGTTGTTTGCACTTTTGCCCTATAATACTTACTAAAACCTTATGCATAAAGAATAAATGAGGGACTTAATACACAGATGAATGAAAAAATATCTATTAGTACAATATGCCCACTATCAGATGCTTTTTTAAAAAATTCTTTGATTCCTTCCTTCAAGAAACATTTAGAGGGGATGTCCATCAATTGTTGAATGGTTGAATAAGTTGTGGCATATTATTGTAATGGAATACTATTGTGATATAAGAAATGAAAAGCAGGATGATTAGAGAAAAGCATGGAAAACATATTAACTGATGCACAAGTGAAAAGAGCAGAACCCAGGAAAAACATTGTACACAGTAAACACAATATTATTTATTTTATTTTTGCATTCTCTTTTTTAATATTTATTTTTGTTTTATTTTAATAAAAATTTCCATATAAATTTCCAAAGTTATAAGATTCATGTTGTCTCCCTCCAGCAGTTGACAAGCAATATCAATCTGGATTATACATGTATTATCATGCAAAATATATTTCTATATTATTCATTTTTATAAGTGAATAGTCTTCTACAACAAAAACCTCAAATCATATACCAAAATAAACAGGTGATAAATCATATGTTTCCATCTGCTTTTATACCCCAACAGTTCTTTCTCTAGAAATGGACAGCATTCTTTTTTCATAAGTCCATCAGAATTGTCCTGGATCATTGTATTGTTGTTAGCAGCAAAATCTATCACATTTGATCATTCCGCAATATTTTAGTAACTGTATATAATTTAACTGCAATACTGTATTATGATCAAATGTGAAAAATTTAGTTATTACCAGCAATAAAATGATCCAAAATGATTCCCCAAAGGGCTTGTGATAAAAAAATGTTATTCACCTCGAGAGAAAGAACTGATATAGTATATTTTCCACTTTATATTCCTTGTGAGTTTATTTGTTTATTCATATTTCTTCTTACACAATATGAGCAATGGGGAAATGTGTTTTGTATGATTTCATATGTATAACCTAGATCAAACTACTTACCATCTCAGGGAGAGGGAAGGGAAAGATGGAGAAAGGGAGAGAATTTGGAACTAAAAGTTTTAGAAAAGAAACATTAAACAATTTTTAAATGTAATTGGGAAAAATAAAATGCCTTAAAAATCCACACTTTTTAAAAGGCCTTATTATGTACACGGCATCATGTTAAGCCAATTCTCCAAATACTTATCATTTCCTTTTCCTGACAGATTGACAATAAAGTAGAGTCTTGCAGGAAAGGGAAAGAGATATGTAAATCAGAGACTGCCTTCACTAAAAGTATAATAAAATTCAAAACTTAAAGAAATAGAACTCTAAACCAGTCACATAGCCTTCTTGACTAGACTTCCCTAGAACACAATTACTTAACTTTCACTTTCCTTATATCACATAGTGAGGATAATAGCAATAGTGCAGGACTGAAGGGACCAGGATAATGAGTCCAGTAAACAGAAGAAAAGCAAAAGATACACAGATCTAGTATGGAAAAAGCAGGTCAAATGCAAGTTAGTAAGGAAGGGAAGAGCAGCAAGAACTCTTTGTCTATGATATATATCTCTGTGACAGGTTTCTAAGGTATCACTTTTGAGCCTGAGACCATCATATTATAGATGCTTAAACATAAAGTCTCATAGAGGGATAGAAGTTTTAAGGACCCTAAATCTTTCTAGCTCATGTCTTAGAATTTACAGATGAGGAAACTGATGTAAAGTGTTATTGGTCAGAGGCATGGAAGCCTGTTGAAAAGACTTTTCAGTCTCATGTGCTAATCATCATTGATATTCTGTCCCCAAAATCTTGATCCTGGATCTTCTCACTCTCTTGACAATTTCCTCATTTCTCACATTGTTATTCTCATTATAATGTAAATTATACCCATATCTAAATATCTATACCTAATACTTCCTCTGAATTATTGTCCTATTCTGTTAACTTGCCTGCTATAATCTTCCACTGACTGTCTCATCAGCACTTAATATTATTATGGTCCACATTGTTCATCTTCTACTTTAAATATACCCCTCCTCCTTATTTCTATTGAAAGCCTCATTAACTCAAAAATCAATCACCCAGGCTCAAAATCACAGTCATCTTTTGAATTCCTATCCTAGTCACCACAGTGGTGGTTCCAAATCTCTCTCTTTTTCCCCCACCCCCAATCTTCCATGTCACTTCCGTCTTCCACCTTTTTGAGCAAAGAGACTTGCATCATACTGAACTGAAAAATGAAGTGATTTGTTGAATTTCTTTTTCCTCTTCTTATCTCAAAACCATCTGACATCATTTCCTATCTTTGCTCCAGTGAAGATCTATTTCTTCCTTTACTCCAGTCTCGTTTGATGAGGAGACCTTTCTTCTTGCCAAGATCTAGACTTCTATATGCACTCTTAATCCCATCATGATTCCTCTTCTTCAGCAAATTACCCCCATTATCATACCCACTCTTCTTTCTATCTTATCTATTGCCCTTTCTCTGCTTCCTATAAAAATGCCCATGTCTTCACTGATCCTAATATCCTAACATTTATCCTAACATACAATTGTCCTATATCTCTCCTCCCCATTGTGGCTAAACTCTTTGAGAAAGTCATCTATGCTTACTTCTTCCATTTTCTTTCTCTTCATTTTTTTATTTAAACTCTTCACAACTAGGTTTTCAGTCTCATCATTCAGCTGGCATTGCTTTCTTCAAAATTACTATAGTTTCTCTTATTAAATCTAAATTTGACACTATAGTGGCAATTTGATTCTTTTGAGTGCCTTTCCTGAACACTGCCTCCTCTCTGGATTTTGAGACACTATTCTGTCTTATGTCTACCATTACCTATCTAACCATGCTTTCTTAATCTCTTGTGTTAGATCCTGATTCTATTCCTTATGAATATAGCCATTTCTCCTCATTCTTTATAGTATCTTGCTTGATCTCATAAACTCCTAGGAATATAATTATTGTTTCTATTTCTATAACTCATGGATTTACATTTCCAAATATAATGTTTTTACTGAGCTCCACTCTTATATTATATATTGCCTACTGGACATTTCAAACTGCATGTACATCTCAAACTCAACATATCCAAAATGGAACTCGTTATATTTTCCCCAAAAATCTACACCTCTCCTATTCAGGGCAAATAAAGCCCTCCGTAATCCAATTCCAATTTATTGTCACAATTGTATTTCATATTAATTCAATTCAAGAGATCAACATCATTATCCCTTTCACATACTCTACCTTCTAGTCAACTGGGCTACTACCAGTTTCAAATATCTGACTTCCCATTTTCTGCCTCTGAGTCTTAACACAGGCTACTCCTCACACCTGGAAAGCACTCCTCAACTCTACCTGTCAGAATCTTTACTTTCTTTAATTAACATTTAGCTGCCACTTCCTATTCTGTAGCCTTTTCTATTTCCCTACTAGTTACTTATATTCGGTTTACTATGAACCTTCTGTATCTTTCTAGTGGAATGTTTGGATAAACCAAATCTCGTATCATTTTTTGTCATTTTTCTCCCTATTTCTATTTGAATAATAGGCCAATAAATGCCTATTGAATTAAAATCATCCTCAATTCACAAGGTGAATTCATGGTAAGACTGTATCCTGAATCTCCTACCTTTCAATTTAGTACTCATTTATTGTTGTCTTTTTTAAAAGTCAGATCTATAACCTCATAGCATAGAGACTGTACTTAAATGATGATTATCAGAGATAGGCACTTCAGATGCTATAACAAGGAATGATAGGAAGCATAATACAAAATTCTCATTTGAATGAAAATGGTTAATGTAATAGTAATGTACTATTATAACATGCACTAGACATTAGATTAGAGCAAGGAAACACTTGGCCCAAGACATTAGACCTTAACTTGCCATTAGATTATCACTGTGATTAGCACTAAACCATTGTTAGGATAATTTCCTGTCTTTACAACACTCCCAATCCCAATTCTTCTTCTCTGTCCAATTGCCTCTACTCCAAGTGCCATCTCCATTCACAGAAAATAACTATCTCTATCAGACAATATCTCCAGGGTAATTGTCCACCTCTACTTTACAACTCTTATGTATTCTCTACAATCTATAAACATGATTACAAATTCCATATTTCTTTTCTGTAGGCCTATGAGTAAGTCATTCAAAATCTGTAATTTTCATTAAAAAAAATCTTCCCTCCTCTTCTCCTCTCCCCAGTGCCACTGAGTAAGGATCTGCTGCCACAGGCTTTTTGGTCCCAGGAATGATGGCTTCTGGAGTGATTGTGAATGATGAAGTATTCCAAGTTTTTAATAATGTGAAATTAAGGAAATCTTTTATACGAGAGGAGATCAAAAAAAGAAAGAAAGAAGTTCTCTTAACTTAAGTGATGACAAAAAAAAAAACCCAAATAATTGTAGAGGAAGCAAAGCAGAACTTGGTGAATGACATTGGTGATACTGTAAACGTCCCCTACATATCTTTTGAAAAGTTGCTACCTCTAAATAATTGCCAATATATTTTGTATGATGCCACATAGAAGACAAAAAGTCTAAGAAAGAAGACCTGGTATTTTTACTCTGGGCTCCTCTATGTATACCTTTAAAAAGCAAGATAATTTACACTAGTTCTAAAGATGTGATTAAGAAGAAATTTACACGTATTAAACACAAATGGCAAGTAAATGGCTTGGATGATATTAAGGATCATTCAGTGCTTAGAGAGAAATTGGGAAGCAATGTAATAGTTTCAGTTGAAGGAAGACCTTTAAAAATGACAGTGAAGTGCCATCTGGAAATAGTTTCTGTTTCTGCAGCTCCATCATTTGGAATTCTTTTGGGTTTTTAAACCCTACCAAATCTTCCATGAAAACAAAAAGATGTTACTAATTTAAGTAGCCTAACAGTGATTGCCATTAGACTGTTTCATACTGGTGGTTTTATGTAGTACCCAAGAAATACCTTCATATCATATTTTTTTAAATTTTAAACCCTTAACTTCTGTGTATTGACTTATAGGTGGAGGATTGGTAAGGGTAGGCAATGGGGGTCAAGTGACTTGCCCAGGGTCACACAGCTGGGAAGTGTCTGAGGCCAGATTTGAACCTAGGACCTCCTGTCTCTAGGCCTGGCTCTCAATCCACTGAGCTACCCAGCTGCCCCTTCATATCATATTTTAATCAAAACAAATTGGCAAAATAAGAAAGAGGTAAGAGAGGTGAATGAAATCCTAGAAAAATTAGAGTTTCTAGATATGTGGAAGAAAATAAACAGGGACAAAAAGGAATGCACTTTCTTTTCAGCAGCAGAAGGTACATTCACAAAGACTGACCATGTATTAGGACATAGAAACATGGCAAACAAATGCAAAAGAGCAGAAATAATAAATGTTACCTTTTCAGATCACAATGCAATAAAAATAATAATTAGTAAGGGTACATGGATAGGCAAATCAAAAATCAATCAGAAATCAAATAATGTGATTCTCCAAAATCAGTTAAAGAACAAATCATAGAAATAATTAATAATTTCATTGAAGAGAATGACAATGATGACAATGCTATCAAAATCTGTGGGATGCAGCCAAACCAGTACGCCGGAGGAAATTTATATCAAATTAAGGAGGGCAGAGATCAATGAATTGGGAATGCAAATAAAAAAACTAGAAAGTGAACAAATTAAAAATTCCCAGACGAAAGCTAAATTAGAGATCCTAAAAATTAAAGGAGAAATTAATAAAATCCAAAGTAAAAGAACTATTAAATTAATAAATGAGACTAGAAGCTGGTACTTTGAAAAAACAAATAAAAATGATAAAGTTCTAGTCAATCTAATGAAAAAAAAGGAAAGAAGAAAACCAAATTAACAATATCAAAAATGAAAAGGGAGACCTCACCTCTTATAAAGAGGAAATCAAGGCAATCATTAAAAACTATTTTCCCAATTATATGGCAATCAATATAGCAATCTAGGTGATGTGAATGAATATTTACAAAAATATAAATTGCCTAGATTAACATCAGAAGAAATAGAATACTTAAATGATCCCATATCAGAAAAAGAAATTGAACAAGTAATCAAAGAACTCCCTAAGAAAAAATCCCCAGGGCCTGATGAATTCCCAAGTGAATTCTTTCAAACATTCAAAGAACAACTAATCCTAATACTATACAAACTATTTGACATAATAAGCAAAGAAGGAGTCCTACCAAATTCCTTTTATTACACAAATATGGTACTGATTCCAAAAGCCAGATAGATGAAAAACAGAGAAAGAAAACTATAGACCAATCTCCTTAATGAACATAGATGCAAAAATCCTAAATAGAATACTAGCAAAAAGACTCCAGGAATTGATCATGAGGGTTATTCATTATGTTCAGTTGGGATTTATACCAGGAATACAAGGATGATTCAATATTAGGAAAGGCATTCACATAATTGACCATATCAACAAGCAAACAAAGAAAAACCACATGATTATTGCAATAAATGCTGAAAAAGCCTTTGACAAAATATAGCATCCATTCCTATTGAAAACACTAGAACGTATAGTGTGTTATTTAAATAAGTTCTGGGTTTCCATTTAGAGGTATTTGGGGCTCATTTGAGCCTTAAGATATGTAGATATATGACAAACTTCCTGTGGACAGTTTGGGTACTTCAGAAACTACATTTCCCATGATTCCTCTTGTAAAAAAACGGAGGCAGTCAGGAAGTGTGATGATGTAACAGAATGATATAAGACTCCTAGGTTCATTGGAGGTGGGAGGGGGTTGGGGGGGGTTGAGGGATTGGGGGGGATTGGTGGGGGGAGCTCTTTGCTACCTGAGCATGCTCTCTGGGGGACATAGAAAAGATTATGTAAGGTTCTGAACTTAATGGCTGAGGTGGCAATTTGAAATTTTTACAGGCAAGTGGTCGATTTTATTCTACCAACATGGGCCTAAATAAAATATTAGTTATCTTCATAATATCAGCCTTTATCATTTTTACAAACAACAATAGGAACAGAAGAGCCTTTCCTAAAAATAATAAACAGTATATATCTAAAACTATCAACAAGCATCATATGCAATGGGAATAAATTAGAAACCTTCCCAATAAGATTAGGCATGAAACAAGGATGCCCATTATCACCTCTATGATTTAACATTGTACTAGAAACACTAGCAGTAGCAATTAGAGAAGAAAAAGAAAGTTAAGGTATTAAAATAGGCAGTGAGGAGACCAAGCTATCACTCTTTGCAGATGATATGATGATCTACTTAAAAAATCCTAGAGAATCAACTAAAAAGCTAGTGGAAATAATAAACAACTTTAGCAAAGTTGCAGGACACAA
Source organism: Gracilinanus agilis (assembly GCF_016433145.1). Lineage (NCBI taxonomy): Eukaryota > Metazoa > Chordata > Mammalia > Didelphimorphia > Didelphidae > Gracilinanus > Gracilinanus agilis. The sequence continues at coordinate 228,483,065 of NC_058132.1, read as the reverse complement.
AATAAACCCACATGCATCATCAGCATTTCTATATATTTCCAACACATTTCAGCAGCAACACTTAGAAAGAGAAATTCCATTTAAAATCACCCTACAATATGAAATACTTAGGAATCTATCTGCCAAAAAAACCCCACAGCATTTATACAAACACAACTATAAAACACTTTCCATGCAATTAAAACTAGATCTAAACAATTGGAAAAGCATTGATTGCTTATGGGTGGGACAAGCTAACATAATATAAATGACCAACCTAACCAAATTAATTTACTTATTCTGTGCCATACCTAACAAACTACCAAGAAACTGTTTTACTGAATTAGAAAAAACTATAACAATGTTCATTTGGAAGAACAAAAAACAAAAATATCAAGGGAAATCATGAAAAAAAAAATGGGAGAGAGGGTGGCCTAGCAGTACCAGATGTTAAACTGTACAATAAAGCAGTGGTCATCAAAACAATATAGTACTGGTGAAGGGACAGAAGGGAGGATCAGTGGAATAGAATTGAGGTAAATGAACTCAGCAAGACAGTCTATGATAAACCCAAAGAACCCAAATCCACTATTTCATAAAAACTACTGGGAAAATTGGAAAACGGTATGAGAGAGATTAGGTTTAGATCAACATCTCACACCCTACACCAAGAATAATTAAGAATGGATAAATGACTTGAATATAAAGAAGGAAGCTATAAGTAAATTATGTGAGCATAGAATAGTATACTTGTCAGATCTTTGGGAAAGGAAAGATTTTAAAACCAAATAAGAGTTAGAAAAATTACAAAATATAAAATAAATAATTTAGATTACATTAAATTAAAAAGGTTTTGTAAAACAAACCAATGCAACCAAAATTAGAAGGGAAGTAACAAACTGGGGAAAATGTTTTATAACAAAAACTCTGACAAATGTCTAATTACTCAAATTAATAAGGAGCTAAGTCAATTGTACAAGAAAATCAAGCCATTCCCCAATTGAAAAATGGGCAATGGACATGCATAGGCAATTTTCAGATAAAAAATTCAAAACTATCAACAAACATATGAAAAAGTGTTCAAAATCTCTAAAATGAGACAAATGCAAATCAAAACAACTCTGAGGTACCACCTCTCACCTAGCAGATTATCTAATATGACAACAAAGGAAAGCAATAAATGTTGGAGGCGATGTGGCAAAATAGGGACATTAATGCATTGCTGGTGGAGTTGTGAAATGATCCAACCATTCTGTAAGGCAATTTGGAACTATGCCCAAAGGGTGATAAAAGAATGTCTGCCCTTTGATTCAGCCATACCGCTGCTGGGTTTCTACCCCAAAGAGATGATAGGGAAAAAGACATGTACAAAAATATTTATAGCCATGCTCTTTGTGCTGGCAAAAAATTGGAAAATGAAGGAATGTCCTTCAGTTGGAGAATGGCTGAACAAATTGTGGTGTCTGTTGGTGATGAAATACTATTATGCTCAAAGGAATAATAAACTGGAGGAATTCCATGTGAACTGGAAAGACCTCCAGGAATTGATACAGAGTGAAAGGAGCAGAACCAGGAGAACATTATACATAGAGACTGATACACTGTTGTACAATCTAGAATAATGGACTTCTCTACTAGCAGCAATGCAATGATACAGAACAATTCTGAGGGACTTATGAGAAAGAAAGCTCTACACAAACAGAGGAAGAACCGTGGGAGTAGAAACACAGAAGAAAACCAACTGCTTGAACACATGGGTTGATGGGAATATTATTGGGGATGTAGATATTAAATTATCGCTCTAGTGCCACTATGGATGATATGGAAATATTTCTTGATCACTGATACTTGTAAAACTCAGTGGAATTATGCATTGGCTACAGGGAAGGAGGGTAGGGGTTTGGGGGAGAGGAAAAGAACATGAATCATGTAACCATGAAAATTATTCTAAAAAAATAAAATGAAATACAATAAAAAACCAAAACAAAAAAAAACAAATTGTCACTATATGCATCCCTTGCAGAACTAAGATGAATATGATAGTCAATATGAACAGCTTGGAAACTGCAACAGGTTAGCTAATTGAATGCCTTGAAAGGATGATCAAATGGTCAGAGGCTAAACTTCATTCAGTGTTATTTAAAGTTGTACTTGATTGCAGTTCCTGAAATTCTTGTGCTTTGTACACCTAACTTGCCTTTAATATGCCTATTGTGGCATAGCAGCATATATCAACATATATGTACATATACATATATTGGATATATATGTATATGTGTAACTATGTATTGAAAGCACTTTTATAAGTTCCCCTCAAAAAGGAATGCTAATTAAGTTGTCATAACTGTCATCAAATTATTGTAGTACCTCAGTGTTCATTCCTGTTATCTACATATCTTCCTAAATGAAGTAGTAGTTAATGCCTTTTTATCTTCCATTGAATGTACACTACAGAACAGGAGTAGGAGTTAAGTGTGTACAATTTGAATCTTGCAGCACTAAAGATATTTTGAATAATATAGTTAAAATGGCAATTTCTGTTGGAAAGAGCCTTAAATGAAATTTTGTTTTTGAGATCAAACTCCCCACCACCACAAAATTGGCCATGCTGCAATAAAACTCATGGCTTATTACAAAAAAAATCTTCAAAATGGAGATACCTATAATCTTTACCTCATATGCTTGTTGTAAATCCAAAATTATATATAAAGTGCTCTGCAAACTGTAAAATACTTTCTAGATGTCACATCATTATAGATAGTTTGGCCCAGCCCACTCCATCATTCATGGATTATTTCCCAAATTATTTTAAGAGTTCTTCCTTTGTGAGAAGGGAATAGTTTCTCTTTTAAAAATATATCTAAGAATCATTATTGCTTGTGTTCTCATGATTATTATTTGTCCTGGGTAGTCTGTTTACTGTTTACAGTCTCTCAATAAAATGAATAAAATTTTTATAGAGATGAAACACTGCCTAGGAGTAGTGTTTACATTTTTTAACAAGCTCTAAAATATTTATTGGTGACAGAGGCTGTATCTAAAACCTTGCTCTTGAAAGTAGGGAAAGCATTAATAAAGAAATCTCTTAAGAGAAAGCTTTCCAATAGCAATGTAACAGTCAGGTGATGAAGTGGAATAATTGAATCTTATTACCAAGAAAAATCACTTAATTTTTCTTTCTCCCTAGGCTGAAATTAATCATTAAGAGATTAATTTCCTTCTCCAAAATGTGTACTTAAATAAACTCACTCCAAATATATTAATCCCTAGGGATGAGTTTTTATATATTCACTAGTAGGCCAGAGCAAATTTTTCTTTCTTACTTAACAGGATATTTGCAGAGCTGACAGAAATTGACTTGGGTTTGTAGTGAATATAATGGTGATAATTCCATGTCAAGACCTGAGGAGGTCAGAAAAAGGGGAAATATGGCACAGGGATAGGGTCCCAGCATCTTGTCATGGCACAGAGATAGTGTCTCAGGATCTTGCCATGTTGAGGTGAATTCTTCCTCTTCCTGCACAGTAGAAATCATGTACTTAATAATAAAGAAAAGATTTTGCATTGTTATAGACACATTTCTTTAAGAAAAATATTTTTCTCATTAATATTAGAGTAGCAACCCAGCTAATGTATCAGTTTCTATTAATGCCTATCTTCTGTTGAAAACCTGGATGTCAATTAATCACTCTTCTATGGGAGATGAGGCAAGAATCAAGTGCAGTAACCTGAGATTATCAAGATGTTTCAAGTATACAAGGATAGCTGTCCAGTGTTTTGTGGGCCTCTGGGTATGTTGGTCATCTCAACCCAGCCAAAGATCAGGGAGCCAGAGGCAGGCCACCCACAGGGATATGGGTTAGAACCATAGCATATCTGGCAATTATTGGGAAGGAATAGGAAGCTTAGAGGGAAGAGAGCTTGTGCTGAGACCCAAGTTTAGAGAAGTCTGAGTCTCCCAGTTTTAAACTGCATATTCTCCAGAAAGAAGAAAACCGAGATGTCAGTCTAAAGTAGTAGATGTAGATATAATGGTGATAACTACATGCCAAGACTTGAGAAGGTTGAAAAAAAGGAGAATGTGACACAGGGATAGGGAAGGAAATAATTTCAGCAGATTGGATAGTCTATCTTAGCCTGTAGAAGGACACCTTCAAGCTGGATTATAAACAAGAGAGGGTAAGATAGGAAGCCCCAAACTCAGTAGAAAACATTTAGCCCAGAGGGAGAAGGTAGATAGGTAAGATGGTAAAGGTTTGTAAGTATAAGAGAAACCATATATCCAAATCTACAGTTAAAGTGTTTTTAGAAAAGGTAACTATAAGCTCATTCAAAGCCTGAAGCCCTGAAGAGATGGCTTCTGGAGGAGGGAGGTATAGGAGGAGCCAATGTCTTCTGTTTCTATCCACAGAGGAGACTGGGAAGAAGAGCATTCCAGGAGCACTAATATCACTAATGGATTGTCAAACTGAATCTATAAGAAAGAAAATTAGAGTTAATCTAGAAAGTAAAATAATATTTGGAGGCAAGATAAGAACAAGCAAAGTGTAGTTCCCTGTGACTAACATTAACCAGAATAAACTAATTAGACTCCTTGTAATATGTTTCCCATTTAAAAAAATATTGCAACCCCTTCTACCCTTACCCTGAATGTTTCCTTAAACTAAAGGAAAGATAGGGAAGAAGAAAAGTAAAAATGCTAGGCTTAGCCTTATGAATACTTGGGATCAATTCTGCCTCTGATGCTAGAAGAAATGTGACCCTGGGAACGTCCCAAACTTCCTGAGGCTCAGTTTCTGTACCTTTCAAATCAGGGGTTGGCCATAGGGATCTCTTCTGGTCCTAACTATTGTGAGGAAGATTATTACTTAGTTATTAGCTTAGTATTAGTATTAGACCAAGCAGGAAGGGCTAGAGAATTCCAAGATAGAATGGGGAAGCAGGAAGTGGCTCTTGCTCTCTGGGAAGGACTCCATGGGGGTTGGGACAAGTAGTAACTGATTCCCTAGGAGATCTCAGATCTACTGAAGTTGCACCCTGACTCCCTGGGATCCTGGAGTGTGGTGAAGGTTGGAAGCAGAGGACATCTATCCTGCATGGGAGTGATCTGCAATCTGGTGGACAGCCCTACTGGGCTACTTTGGACCATCAGTTCTGGAGGAGTTGGTTCCTGGCATCCTGAAAACATCTCAAGACTCTACTGTGAGGATTCCCACTCTAGTACTGTTGTTCTCTGGGCCTTGCCTGGCTTAGGTCTTAGATTAGTGTAGATAAGTCCCTCCCTTGACCCTGTGGTTTGCCCTTAGCTTGTAAGAGTAGAATCCCTTATTCCCATCCTTTATTATTGTTTCCCACAATTAAACTGTTATAAACCTTTTCCTTTTACTTGCTGGTTTCTATAGGCTTAGAATAGATACTGCAGGGTGGCAGTTGGACCCAACTGCCACTTCAGTAGCAGTCACCTCCTTGGCAGAAAATCCTGGTCTCCCAACCTTGTTTGGTCCCGTCCATCTGTCATTCCTGTCTCCCTCACCCCATTGTGAACCCACAGATAATTTAATTAACTTCCCTGATAATCCTCCATTACATAACTATGATCCTCTAGTTATGAACTAGTTTCAGGAAAAGAACAGCAAAGTCTACATCCCTTCATGAAGGCTGCCGGAAACAAAGTTGAGAGAAAAGTGCGAGTAGCAAAAAACTAACTAACTAAATAAATAAATAAATATGACACTAATTAAGTCCTGGCATGTATGGGTAGATAAAAATCACTGAATTTTAAAGCTAGAAGAATCAGATACCAAAATTTGTTCAGCCATTCCCCAATTGAAGAACATTCCTTCATTTTCCAATTTTTCGCCAGCACAAAGAGCACGGCAATAAATATTTTTGTACATGTCTTTTTCCCCTATCATCTCTTTGGGGTAGAAACCAGCAGTGGTATGGCTGAATCAAAGGGCAGACATTGTTTTATCACCCTTTGGGCATAGTTCCAAATTGCCTTACAGAATGGTTGGATCAATTCACAACTCCACCAGCAATGCATTAATGTCCCTATTTTGCCACATCGCCTCCAACATTTATTGCTTTCCTTTGCTGTCATGTTAGATAATCTGCTTGGTGTGAGGTGGTACCTCAGAGTTGTTTTGATTTGCATTTGTCTCATTTTAGAGATTTAGAACACTTTTTCATGTGTTTGTTGATAGTTTTGATTTCTTTATCTGAAAATTGCCTATTCATGTCCATTGCCCCTTTATCCATTGGGGGATGGCTTGAATTTTTTGTACAATTGATTTAGCTCCTTGTATATTTGAATAATTAGACCTTTGTCAGAGTTTTCTGTTATGTGGTATCTGTTGATGATGGAATACTACTTTGCTCAAAGGAATAAAGAACTGGAGGAGTTCCATGTGAACTGGAATGACCTCCAGGAATTTATGCATAGTGAAAGGACCAGAGCCAAAAGAACATTGTATACAGAGAATGATACACTGTGGTAAAATCAAATGTAACGGAATTCTATAATAGCAGCAATGAAATGACCCAGGAAAGTTCTGAGGGATTTATGGAAAAGAACGCTACCCACATTCAGAGGAAGAACTACAGGAGTGGAAACACAGAAGAAAAACAACTGCTTGAATGCATGAGTTGATGTGGATATGATTTGGGATGTAGACCCTAAAAGAACACCCCTCGTACAACTATCAATAATATGGAAATGTGTCTTAATCGATGACACATGAAGAAACCAGTGGAAACATGTATAAGCTACAGGGGGTGGGGCTGGTGCGGGTGGTGGAGGATAGAGTAAGAATATTAATCCTGTAACCATGGAAAATTTTTTTCTAAAAAAATAACATTAAAAAAAAGGAATCAGAGGTTAATAATCAGAAGACTCATCAAAGTTATTTAGTCCAAATCTTTCATTTCACAGATAAGTAAACTGTTAAGTGTCTTGTCCAGTGTCACAACTGTTAAGTCCAGAGCTAGGATTAAAAAAACATATATTTTCTGACTTCAAAGCTAATGTTCCTACTACACTCCTTGTCACAAGGATTTGTATGCATGCCATAAATGAGTTCAAAGCATATCCTCATTACATGCTTTTTTAGATATACATGAAAATCAGATTATTCTTTTTTCCTGCTATTTCAATATTTCAATAATAATACATAGCATTGTATCTAAGAGATGAAGATTTCTAGATACACTGTGATTTACTTTAGTAAAGGTTAAAGAAGAAAAAAAATAAATTATGAAGCTATGGCCACGTCAGTCCCTCAGGTGGAACAAGTTGTGAAACTTTCTAGAATGTTTTGGGTAGTGTAAGAAGGATGGAGGTAGGAGGCCATTGCTGACATAGATTTATTTCTCTACTCATGAACTAAACCTTTGTAGAAGGCCCAATCAATCAACAAACATTTATTAAGCTTTTACCATGTGACAAAAAAGCCCTGGGGATACAATGAAAATCATAAACAGTCCTTATGATCAAGGAGCTCACATTCTAATGAGATAGACAATATGCAAAAACTATGTAGAAACAAATTATATACAGGACAAAATGGAGGTCATCTTGGAAGGAAGGCACTAACATTCAAAAAACAGGGCAGTATTACTCCAAGTCTACAACATTTAGTTACTTTCATTACTATCCACCAAAGGCCATCCAGCTTTTAGTCAATAGCTTTAGAAACAAACACTCAAACCTTGGCCATATCAGTATGAGCACAGTCTGTTTAGAAGAAGCCAAAAGATTCAGATTATTTGATTCTTTATTGCTAAAAGCAAAGACATCTAAAATATGTCCCTCTTTGTTTGTAGGACAGTTTTAATGAGCTACTTAAATCAGAAGGACAAAATGAGTATGCTAGGATATTTCTAACAAAATTTATAGTCCAGCTTTCGTACAGAGATGATCAGAAATGATATGTCTCTCTTAGATTCCCTAGGTCCCTCTCTTTTACCCCAAATTTGTAGTGACTTCTGGTTGCTCCACTGAATATGACATATTCATTGTGGAAGGCAGTTAAGCAAGTCTTGCTCAAGTTCTTGGCCAGTCATAAAGCCAGTACAAAAAAAAAAAAATAGGAGCCAGAACCTAGCTAGGTCAACAAGCTGTGGAATATCTTCCATGGTCAGGGATGAGTCACACTGATAGGAAATCTGCTTTAGTCTAGCAAAATGGGTTCGGTAAAATGTTTGCCATTTTTTGAAATGTTTTGTAAGACCAGTCTGTACTTCAATTAAGAAATTAGTGGATAATTCCATATACACCAAGCTTTTTTTTTTTTTTTACCCCCAATAACACCCTTTCAGGCATAAACCCATTTCGGGTCTCCTATGACCAAAGAGAAATCTTCGACCCTTATTTTCTTCTTTATGCCTGTCTTCAATTAGATAGGGTAGTTTACTGCTTTCAAGTGTAATTATTCATTCTGAATGAAGGTTTCGGAAATATAACTTGAGCACATTTTGGTGACCAACAAATGTTAAATAACCTACAAATGTTGGTTCCTTTAAAGATTTAGAGATTTCATGTGGTCTTTAAGTGCGTAGAAATCCTTTGTTTGCCTTTGCCACAGTGCTTATGCCATAATAAAAGAGCCAGTGGCCAAATTGTAAGGGTTGATGCCAAACATATGGTTTCCACAAGCCATCAAGAGACCTTTTATTATGTTAATTGTGGAGAAAAGTCAAATACAAATTTTTCATAGCACTCATTGTACTCTATAGCTTATTGAGTATTTCTTAATAAAATTGCTACCCGAACTGTGACAAATATCATTGTCATATAAGCTAGATGACTTAAAATGTTGCAAAAAGTATTTTATGATAATATATAGTAAAGTTTTTTTTGTCTAAACATGATTATATAGGTATAAAGAGCTCCCCAATGAGGAAACTCCCTCCACCAATGCAGACCTGTGGCTCTCCAGATATGTTTACTCTTAGAGAGTTAACTAGAACACTGAGAAGGTTAAGTGACTTGTCCAGATTTGCACAGCCAGTATGTCTCAGAGGGAAGACAAGCCCAGTTAACCCTTGGTCTATTACTGGCTCAAATTCCTCACATAAAGGTCAAAATGTTCATTTGTCTTTCTTCAACTTCAGAAGAGAAATTTCCCAGACTTTCATTCCATCTAAGTGTGAGGCATTTGGTTGTTATCACAATAACTGTTACACTGCCACTAACCAAATCAGTTGGAATAGTCCTTCCTTGAACAACAAAAAAAAAAACAGGGCAAATTGCATAATAACAAATAGTAATACAATTTTTTAAAAAGTCTGCATAAATAGATACTTAAATTTTATCTTTCACCCTGTCAGAGTCATTGCTAAGGCCCAGAACGGATCTGAGAATAACCAGAACACAACTGAACAAAAAAAAATGTGGCTTTTCAATAGTTTTCGGTGATGTCCAACTTTCCATGACCCCATTTAGGGTTTTCTTGGCAAAGATATTGGAGAGGTTTGCCATTTCCTTATCTAGCTCATTTTATAGATGAGGAAACTGAGTAAAACAGGATTAAGTGACTTGTCCAAGTTCATATAGCTAGTAAGTGTCTGAGGATGGATTTGAATTCATGAAGATGAACCTACCTGATCCAAATCCAGGGTTCTGTTTACTGCGCCACCTAGTGCAGACAAAATGATACAAAAATGTCATTTTTAGAAGCCTTGGGGTTGCTGCCTCCATAGATTTTACTGACCTACTTTTTGATCTTCCTCTGGCTTTAGACCATTTTTCTGGGCTTTATTTCAAAACTTTTGCCTGACCCTCAGGATTTGTTTACCCAAATGAATAATCAGGCTTGACCCCAGTCCAGCATTCTGGTTTCCCTTTTAGATTATGACTCAGACCATAACTCTCTTTCCTCCTCCCCTTCTTGTTCCTCTAACAGGCAAGAGAGGATTGAAGGATCATAGGATCCTAGATTTAGAGTTGGAAGAGACATTAGAGATCATTAAATAGATGTTCAACCTCCTTATTTTGTAGAAAAGGAAAATAAGGAACGGAGGGATTATCACTTTTTAAAAACTATATTGCTAGAGTTTGAAGTAGATCTGACCTAGCTTTTCTTGACAAGTCCAGTGCCTCATACATTATGCCAAGCTCATTGCATCTAGAACTGTAGAAGAAACTTTTAGAGCTCATCAAGTCCAACTTCCCTATTTTACAAAAGAAAAAAAAGGACACATTTGAAATTATTTTCTAAGATCCTACAGGTAACGGGTAGCAGAACCTGGATCTGAACTCAAGGCTTCTGATTCTAAATCCAGTGGATTTTCTACTGTGTCATAGAGAGAAAAGAGGAAATAAACATATGTTAAGTGCTTTTTTCTTGCCAAAGTGCTTTCTTGTGCCAAGAGCTTTACTAATTTCTCATATGATCCTCACAACACTGGGAGTTAGGTGCTATTGAGTATCCTCATTTCATAGTTCCCCATTCTATATATAGAAACTGAGGCAGACAAAAATTAATTGACTCATTAAAGGTTACACAGCTAGTAAGTATTGGTGACTGGATCTCACCTCAGTTCTTCCTGACAAAGAACATCATTCTTTCCATTCTTTCAATGATAGACAAAGATTCTTAAAGGGCTCAGTGGAAAGAGGACTGAGTTTAGTCAAGAGGGTGGGCCACAGAAAATATTCAGTGCTGCAATCAGTTATCTGCCTCTATAAATGATTCCTCCAGATGATACCATGCCAATAAAATATCCTACATGGGTTAGTTTATATGGATAATCTGAGGCCTTCCTGTTCTTTGGAAAAGCACCAGGAGAGAGAGACATGATAATCAGAATACCTCACCTAATCTTCAAAATGTCTAGTTTTCACTCTGCTTTACTGCCAGGACAAATTTCAGAAAAAAGAGCACTCATTATGTTCTAGTATATACCATGATTTATTTCATGACATAAAAGAATTTCATCCATGATTCCACATGGACTTGCATCGTATGTCCCAGGTTTGAATCCTGGGCCTTATTTTTCTCATCTAATGGAATAGATTGACTCTATGGGCCCTTTCCAGCTCTCAATTTTGGATCATTTGAACCTATGACCTTTGACAGTATTCTGCCAGGACCCCAAAGTCTCCCTGCATTCATTAGAGTGTCTTGAAGGACCGGATTGGGAAGAAAGAAGTATTCGTAAGATTATTTTCATGGGAAGAACAGCAATGATAGAATACTCTCTCCTCTAAACTCAGTAATATCAGAATTGATTGGAAGGAACCTCACCAATTTACTTTGAACCATACCTGAACCTCATCTCCAACATCTCAAGAAAATTGCCTTTCCATCTCAGCTTGATTACCTTTCAGAGCAGCCTAATCTTTTTCAAACTGATGTGATATTAGGAAAGTGTTTTTTCTTCTTCTTTACGAAGGCAAATTATGGTTCTCTTCAACTTTCAGTCACTTATTCCAATTATGTCCACTAATACCAAGTATAAAGAGAAATAACTCTTTCACTTGCAATATCATGTGAATTCTTAAAGACTACTATTGTTTCTTTAATCTTTTTTAGGATAAATTTCCTCAGTTTTGCAGTCAATTCTTAAAAAAATATTTTTAAAATTACCCAATCCACATAACTGGAGTTGCCACCAAGTGTTGGGTGGATTTTAATGTTTGCATATTTTATATATTTCTATCTTATAATATGGTTTACTCTCCTTTGGAGGTGCTCAGGAATGTAATATTTAAATTGTGGTGCCTCTATCTGGATTAAAATCTCATAATTTTGTCTGACCAGCAAGAGTAACTATTATTATATGATAGGATCACACGAGAGCTAAGTTGGCAGACAATTAAAGCTCCCAAATCTTTTCAGATGAACTGCTAGCATGGTTTACCCACCTTACACTTGTGGAGTTCATTTCTTTTCAACTCAAGTGTCAGACTTTTCATTTTCTCTGTTAAATTTCATCTCATTAGGCTTGGCCTAAACAAATAGCCTGTTGAGATCCTTTTGGATCCTGACTCCATTACCCAGTGGGATCCTCCTAACTTTGCTTCATTTGAAAAATAGGTAAGTATGCCATCTAGGCTATCATCCAAGTCATTAAAAGTAATATTAAATAGCACTTGGCCAAGGGCAGATCCCCTGGGAACTTCATTAGAGACCTCCCTTCCAAGTTAAACACAGAAGCACTAATGAATACTCTGTTTCCATTCATTCAACCAACTTCTAGTCTAATCTAAACAACTTAATTTAACTTTTCTAGTACTATTCTTATAGACAAGGCGGAGACATAGAGGTTAGACAATAGTGATCTGAAGTAGATTAGGAATTGGATTTTGTTCAAATGTAGGAAAATCAAATTATAATATTTTCCTAATCTATCAATCAAGGATTCTTCTCACAAAACAAAATGAGATTAAAATGCCAGAACCTGTTTTTGATGAAGACATGCTAGCTTTTCATGATAACCACATCTTTTTGGAGTTATGCTATATAATCATTATTCCTATTAGTGCTGTAATTCAGAATTATTCCGGAATTCAAAATCAAGCCTACTGATTTATAATTGGGAAACTCTAGTTCCTCCTCCAATTTTTTTTTGTCAAATTAGGACAACATTATTAATTTTCTTTTAATTTTAATTTCAAATTTTAAATTTTAAATCTCTCCTATTCTCTAGGATCTAACAACATCAACAATAACTTGGTGATCATCTTCCAGGGTTTTTGTTTATTTATTTGTTTGTTTTTTAGTATCCTGGGATGTAGTTTATCTGAATCTAGTGGGTTGAACCTACTTAAGATCACCTAGATACTTATAATTTTTAATAGATGTGCAACATGCACAATATTTGGCACTCTTCAACTAAGATTCAACTTTGTTTTGACCAGAGTTCTGAAGTATTTCAAAATTGTACATCACTTTTTAAAATATGTTAGTTAATGAGTTCCTTGTGCATCCATATTAGTCTTTTTAGAACACTTCTACTTTTCCTTTTCATTGGAGTTATTTCTCTTTTTTCTTCAAAATTTCATTTTGGAAAATTTTCCATTTGTCTTCAGCTAACTTTCCTCAGTCAATTTTAATCCATAGATTCTTATCTATCCTTTCTCCAAACTCTTTAGAATCTGATCTCCCCTAATCCAGCATCATTTTCGGACAATGTCAGGCTTTACCATCCTCTCTAAGTGAATGATTCCTATTTTTCCTACTTGTTGATAAATATCAGGTTGGAAATAGAAATTCTTCTCATTGGTTCCTCCATGTTCTGAAGGATGAATTATCAGTAGAGGAAGTGATCATTTGCTTTGCATTTGGGTAGTGAGGGAGGTCTATTATAGACTTTTATTATAGAATAGAATTATATAATAGAAGAAAGTCTATTCATCTCTGAATAATAAAAGTTATCCTACATTATTACTATATCAGGACTCCACATCATACTTGCCAAACTCCTCACTCATTTTTTTCTTTATATCTAAGAGGTCTATAGTATCCTCTGATGACAATGTATTTCTTTTTGTACGTTAGCTAGGACTCTCAGAACATAGGAGTTACTATTTACTATTTCTCTATTTCTCTAGACACACTGACAACTCATATGAAATATGTAAACAGCAAAATCTACCCACTTCATGGCAGCAAGTCTGGTTATGTGAATTTGGTAATTTTAAAAATCACTTGCTATACCCCATTCTCACAATTAAATATATGGTGGGAACATGGTGCCCTCTTAGAACTCTTGGGAAACCTAGGAAAAATATCTCTTCATTTATAAGATAAAAGGCAGTTTGCTTTGCTTCCAAGTGGGAATTAGGAGTCCTTTGCAGATTTCCAAGAAACTGTCAAAAGTGAACAAAAGGATCATCACTAGTTGGTTCCTAAATATTTATTATGTTCAGAGTAGTTTTCATTTATATATTCTATTGAAATTATATGTTCTTGGTATTTTTAGTTTTCAATATTATTGAAATGCTAACAAGATATTTATTGCAGCTATTTATTTTCCTTTCAGTAGTGTTTTATATCAAAAATAATTTATTAGACAGTCTCCCCCAATTTCCTCTTCTGCTTTCTACTTCTACTGTATCTTTAAAAGAAATTTTTATCCGACTGCTTGTCTTAATAGGGTGTTTTATTATAACAAAGCAACAAAGATGGGTGAGGAGAGTGAGGTAAGAAACCTTATCCTGTCACTATATGCATAGGGTCCTTTGGCTAGGCCAAGCCAATGGATTTGACCCAAAATGCTCTTTCCTTCTTCCTCTAGTCTGTCATCTATCTCATCTACAGACAGGGAAGTAAAGGTCTCTCTCAGTTGGCACGGAGTTGGGACAGGAAGCTTTAGGCTGTTCCAGTTCACCTCCTGGGTCAAGGACCCCTTCAGGTGCTATAATGTCTGAACATCCTCTTTGGTGTTTTCCAGGAAATTAGGAGAAATGACATCATGTTCAGATCTTCCAGGCACCAAGGGAAAAGCAGGTATTCAAATGTTAAACTCTGAGATCAGGAAGTTCCTCTGTCTCCCACTGAGTCCAGAGATGAATGGTCCCCTCAAAGTTCTGTCCCCCACAAATCACTCCTGCTCTTCCAATTGTCATTCCTGCTGTTCCAGCTCCCTTGCTTGCAACATTCCAAAAGCACATTTCCTTTCTGTGCCAACCTTTCCTACAATAGTAAGTGATAGTAAGCGCCTTTGCTTTCCACTGAATCTTATCAGAAAGCCTTCTAGTTAATCTCCATAACTGTTAATGCTGGCTTTTGACTTTTTCTTCTAAATAATATATTTTCCCTGGAGACTTATTGTTCCTTTCCTACTCTTTTTATCTGGCTTTTATATGTTCTATATGAGTTTATGAGCCCTAGAACTTGCTTATCTTACCATACTGATGATATTATATGTTGAGTGTAAGTTCTAGCCCCTTTTTCTCAAGTATAAACCCTGGACATCACCATTCAGGGCTCTATGGTATCCTGAAAGGTTTGTGGATGTTTCTTTGCCTTTTCTACCATTAGCTTACATACCCACTTATGTTTCTCCCATTGTTAGGGCGTCAGTGACTATTGTCTCAATTCCATTAAATGACAATATGAGATAGCTTTTATCAAGAGATATGTATTTCAAAGATATAGTGAGGATAAAGAATAAATTTTCTCTTCCCTTATAGTTGTATTTCCCCTTCACCACCTGGATCTCAGGAGAATTGGCTCAGATTTGTTCATTTCCAAAGAGAATAAGTCCCACCAAGTTCATATCCAGAGGCAGCATCACTGCCAGATGATTCTTTATTTTAGCTGCTATGACCAAAACTCTCCAGATTTGCAACATGGAGAGATGACAACCCAGGAATTTTATGTACAGGCCAGACCCCCATTATATATCTCCCAAGTTTTTAACTGGTACAAACTTGACTGAGAAGCATTTGCAATCACAATGAATATCCATCTGGGTTTAAAAAAAAAGATCTTGGCAGTCAAGAAGATAAATTTATCCCAATCAGATGTAGTCTTATTCTTGAGTAAAAAAAAATGACCATCTGGGGCAGCTGGGTAGTTCAGTGGAGTGAGAGACAGGCCTAGAGACAGGAGGTCCTAGGTTCAAACCCGGCCTCAGCCACTTCCCAGCTGTGTGACCCTGGGCAAGTCACTTGACCCCCATTGCCCACCCTTACCAATCTTCCACCTATGAGACAAATACACCAAAGTACAAGGGTTTAAAAAAAATGACCATCTCTGTGAGATACATGTACAGACAGTGACATTTTTCTGTGAAATATAACACAAATAAACTAGAAGCCTTCTAAATAAGATCAAGAGTGAAAGAAGGATGCCCATCATCATTACTATTAGTCAATGTTATACAAAAAATTCTAGTTATAACAATAATAGAAGAAAGGGGAATTGAAGGAATTAGAATAGGTAAAAAGGAAACAAAGCTGTCACTCTGCAGATAATAAAATGGCATACTTAGAGAATCACCTAAAAATTCTCATAACTTCTATCAACTTTAGCAGAGTTGTAGTTTATGAAATAAATTCACATACAGTAAGTTTCTCTATACCTCTAATGAAGCCCAACAGCAAGAAGTAGAAAGAGAAATTTCATTTAAGATGACTGTAGACAATATAAAACACCTGAAAATTTACCTACCAAGAGAAATCCAGAAACTATATGATCACAACTACAAAACATTTTTCATAAAAGTCAGACCTAAACAATAAAAATGAATTATTCATGAGTATGTTGAATCAACATAATAAAAAGAATTTTACCTAAATTAGTTTACCTTTTCAGTGTCATACCAATCAAACTATCTATGGAGCTAAAAATAATAAAATTCATCCAGAAGAACAAAAGGCCAAAGATACAAAGGGAATTAATGACCAAAAAAAAAAAAAAAACTGGAAGGAAGGTGGTGAAGCTTTACTGGATCTCAAATTGTCTTATAAAGTAGCAACCAACAAAACAATCTGCTATTGGATAAGACATAGAGTAGTGGATTGATGGAGTGTATCAGACACTCAAGTAAAGTTAGGAAATGACAAAGATTCAAGGTTTTGGAAGAAGAACTCACTATTCTTCCCAACACTGACAAAAAGTGTTGGGAAAACTGGAAAACAATATGGCAAAAACTAGGCACAGATCAACACTTAGCACCATATACTAAGGTAAAGTTAAATTGGATACATGATTTAGAAATAAAAGAGTATACTATACACAGATTAGGGGAATAAAAACTGTTTTCTTGTCCAACTTATGAAAAAAGAAAGAATTTATAAATACATAGAGAACATTACAAGATTTAAAACAGATAACTTTGACCACACTAAATTAAAAAGAGGTTGCACAAACAAAACCAATGCAACTAAATTAGAAGGGAAACAACAAACTAGAAAAAAATCTTATAGCAAGTGTCTCTGACAAAGGCCTTCTTTCTCAAATATATAATAATACAACTCATTCTACAATTGATGATTGGTCAAAAGATATAAACAGGAATTTATCAGATGAAGAAATGAAAACTATCACCATATCAAAAATGCACCAAATCACTTTTATTTAAAGAAGCAACTTTAAACAACCCTGAAGTATCACCTTATTCAAATAAGACTGAATAATATGATTAAAAAGTAAAATAATAAATGTTAGAGGGGATCTCAAAAAATCTGGACACTGCTGTGAACTAATCCAACCATTACTGAAAACAATTCAGAATCATGCCCAAAGGGCACCCTTTGACCCAATAATACCACTACTAGATCAGTATCCTGAAGAGCTCAAAGATAGGGGGAAAGGACCTAATTGTACAAAAATAATTGTGGCAGTTCTCTTTGTGGAAGTATAGAACTAGAAACTGAAGTGATACCCATCACTTGAGGAATGAATGAACAAGTTGTAGTATATAGATGTAATGTAATACTATTGTTCCATAAAGAAATGATGAATAGGCAGAAAAACCTAGAAGAACTTACATGAAGTGATATAAAGTGAGAAGCAGAAGAATGTTGTACACAGTAACAGCAATAATATACCATGATCAGCTGTGAATGACTTAACTGTTATCAGGAAAGCAAGGATCAGGCCAAGGGTCTCATGTTGAGAAAGGGAAACTACTGCTATAAAAGGAACTGACAGTCTAAATGCATATTGAAGCATACTATTATCCCACTTTATTTTCTCTATGAATTTTCTCTAGTAAAAGCAATATGTGTCTTCTTTTACAACATGATGAACATGGAACTCCATAATGTATGATAACATGTATAACCTTTATCATAATACTTGGCATCTTGGGGAAGGGTGGGAAGTAGAGGAAAAACCATGGATTGTATCAACATGTAATCTGAAAAATTTTTAATTTTTATAAAAGTAAGAAATTTTTTAAGAGACTTCAAACTCAATATTAGTCATCTAAAGAAGCTAGCAAACTTGTAAGCAAGACTAAAACTGTTAGGCTAGACACTATGAGGGAGATGGCAGCAAACACATATTCTATTCTCAATTCCTTTGATTAGTTCTTATTCTTAAAGCCACATTATAGAAAGAGTATCTATAAACTAAAGAACATTCAATTATAGAGAGACATCCTACTGAGTATAAAAGCCTACTATGTTCGTGAGTTGAAGAAAGAGAGGATGTTTAGCCTAGAGAAGAGATGATTTGGGGGGGAAACAGGACAACTATTATTCAGTATTTGGCATTTGAAGTTTTTGAATATTTCATGGGAAAAAGAAATTGGACTCATTGTGCCTGAATTCAGAGGACAGAACTAGGAGAAATATGCAGAAGTCACAAAAAGGCAAATAAAGGCTTCATGTAAGGAAAAAGTTTCCAATGATTAAATTCTCCCAAAGGCTACCTTGGAGCATGTTGGATTGTCACTTTCAGTCTTCAAGCAAAAACTGAATGGCCAATTGTCAAATGTATTGTAAAAAAGGATTTTTATTCTGGTACAGTCTACAATAGTTGAATTCTCCTCTCCTCTCCTCTCCTCTCTCTTTCCTTTCCTTTATCCCACTTACTTCTATTCTATCCCAGTATCTTTCCACTCCATTCCATTTTATTTCCTGGAATGCAGATAATTTCTACACCATACCATGAATTATTGGCTATACATGCCAGAGAACATGCGGCACTTCAAGAGTAAAGAAAATTTCATTTTTATCTTGGTATTGCCAATGCTTGGCACACATTTTAACAGCAATTTAATAAATGCTTGTATATTTTTAATTGATTTTTACATGATACTAAATAGAATATGGAATTCTTCAAAAGTGAAGATGACTTGGGTCTTTTTATTGCCAATTCTTGGCACGTACTGTAGAAGTAGTTTAATAAATGTTTGTGAATTTTTTGATTGATGTATTTTTACATGGTACTAAATATCTCTTATTTGTAACAAAAAAGTTAAGATATTGGCAACCTAGAATACAGATGCCCTGCCGTAAAGCATGTGTCCAAGGTTACTGTGAAGAGAATGAAAGATATTACCACTTAATACTTCATATTAACGTGTTTTTGTTAATAGTGGAGCTTGAATTTTAAGTTGTCTGTATATCTGATTCTTTCCTTACATATGGTCAAAGGATTTTCCCCCATCCAAATTCCAAATTTATTTTTTTTTGGTCACAAGTTAAATCTCTCCACAGAAAGGATACATCATGGGCTGAGCCAACAAATAGTGTAACAAGAAATCTGGTCCAGACCTTATTGGACAATGAATTTGCTTTGGATTTGATCTTTATTTAACCTCCTGGGATCATCTGTGGCTCTACAAGCAAAGTTTAACAATATCTATGCTTAAAGATTTAAAGAACTCATCGCTGACAAATATCAGAATAAATTTTAGGAGGGCAATTTAATGAGGTTACAAAGCTTCCAGTATAATATAATTTGACTGAAAAGATATGTCAGATGAAAGAAAATAAGCTAACGATGAAATCTGCTCAGAATATAAAAGCAGAACCTAGCCAACGAAAATGAGAGAAGATTTACAGAGAGGTCCCAAAACAAGTCACATTCTGGTTATTCTCACACCACAGAAACTTTCCTTCCTAATGTTCTTTTCCTTAGTTCTCATCACATTATTTTTTTTAAACTAGGGTGGCCAGCAAGAGTTTACACTCTAAAATGTTCAACCAACATGTATGGAGGTTTTTCTATGCATCCATCTGCATAGAAAGACTTTTGATATGCCAATGCCATCCTTTTCTAGCAGAGAAACAGGATCAATCAAGAACAGGATTGAGGAGGGTGGTGATGGTATTTATAGTGCAGATACCACATCCCTCTCACAACTGCCTCAAGAAGATAAAATTTAATCCTGTCCTTTTAGTGCCAACAGTGATTATGGTTAAGTTTAAGAAAACAGTAGCAATTTCCCTCCAAATTATCCAGGGTCAATCTATTGAGAAAGGAATGAGCAAAATACCAGTTCCTGCCCTCAAAAAGCTTACATTTTATTATGCATTCAAAAGACCCAGAGATGAATTCTAATTGGGGGAGACCATGGAAGAATATCTCAATACTTCATTTCCTTTTTTTTATGTACTCTCTGGAGAAATTCATTATAGATAAGAACTTAATGATATTTTATCTTCTTGATTTCTTTTCTTCTCTTTCTTAGATTTAGTAACAAATTTAGTAACAAAGCCTTGATAAGAAGGAAAGATACAGTTCATGGGCCAGACACCACAAGAAAGACACAAATAAATCCAATTGCATAAGAATTATGGCCTCTAGTTTCAGTGATAATCTTAATCTCTTTTGAAAAAATCAATTTGGCTAAGTATATGTCACATTTACACTGTACACAGGAGTGTCTTTCATCCCTAAATCTAAAAGCACATGGAATGAACTAATGGAGAATGATTAGATAAACTCAGACTATTGCTGACAATCATTTCAAATGAAGGTATAATTATATATCCACTTCTATCCTGCTTATCAGTAAGGATCCACTAAAACAAGGACCAAGCAGAGAGATTTCAGTCCTCAGGGTTAGTTAGATTTTAGCTTCAGGATCTTAATATTTTTAAAAACCACTCTGTAGAAGAGGCTACATTCCTTGTAGTTGAGAACAGCA
The DNA here is from genome assembly GCF_016433145.1 of Gracilinanus agilis. Taxonomy (NCBI): domain Eukaryota; kingdom Metazoa; phylum Chordata; class Mammalia; order Didelphimorphia; family Didelphidae; genus Gracilinanus; species Gracilinanus agilis. The sequence continues at coordinate 228,462,527 of NC_058132.1, read as the reverse complement.
ATGGGTGTGGTGAATGCAAAGTAGAGAAATGGACTTTGGGGAGAAATGTAAAAACTCTCACCCTCAGAGAAAATTGCTGGCTGATTTCTAAAGAGGTAGAAACTAATAAGAATTATAATTCAATGAAAAATATAATTGAAAGCAGGGATAAGATATATGAAATATGTAAGATATATGATAAGATATTACAGAAGTAAAGAGAGAATTAAGTAAGGACTATTTCCTTATATTTCCTTCAGAATGATTGGTTACCATCCTTACATTTCCATTTTCCATTTTTGCATATAATAAAGGTACCCATTTTGAAATGATATCATACTAGTCAGAATACCTTTAACCTAAAAGAAATGTCCATCCTACAGGAAACACAGAAGCAAACAATAGTCACAAAGGAAGAATCATTACATATCTCCCTAATGTGAGAGTGTTGTGCGACGTGGCAGTGAGTTACATCTTTCCTAAAAATATTTGGCAGCATACTCCCATAATGATCTGACATGACAAACCATTCATGTAACTAGATGCAATGCATCAGCTTAAGCAACTGGAGAAGGTTGTACTTTCCAAAACTCCTACTTAAAAGCTTATGAGATCCAGCACCCAATGCAAAAAAAAAAAAAAAGTTCATATGTCTCATATTTATTCCCTGTGGAGATCATGGTGCTGCTTATTTTTATGAATCTTTCTTTCCCAAGAAACTTTTTATAGAGTTCAGATTTCTTTATCAACCAGTTCTTCAGTCAGACATAAAGAGAATAAAAAAGGGTGATTTTATTTTAAAGATCACAATACTACTAAATGACTTGGTGAAACATATTCCAAGCATTAATAATTTAAGATTCTGGTCTAGGTTGTCATTATCCCCATGTCTAGAATACTATACCAGGTGTATATCTGCTATTTCTGCTATTTCTGCTTTCTTTCTATTTCTGAACCATTTTACAAATAGCTACAAAAAAACAAAAATGTTAACATACCAATTGTTATGCATTGACTTACTCAGTAATGTATCCTACTTATTTCTGCAATCAAATTTTGAGCAGTTAGTTTCTAGTTCTCTTGAATAACATCTAAAGTCCCTTTCTCCATACAGTATATCTTTGTCCTATACCATCTTATTTTGCTCTTTAATTCATTCCCTGAAGGCCAGGCAAACCAATTAAAAGGGCTCATGTCTTATTCACAAAAAAGTCATATTAATCTTCAATTCAATGCAATTCTTAAAAAGTGATTTATTAAATGCTCATTAAGCATCAGGGACTCTGCTAAGTATTGGGAATACAAAGCTAGATCACAAGATAAAGATTCAGTAAATAGCCAATAGACAATTATGAAGCATCTTTTTACCAGGCACTGTCCTAAGTAGTTAGGGATAGGAAGAAATGCAAAAGACAGTCTCTGCCCTTAATAAGATCACAAAATAATTCATAAAAAGACACTGAAAAGGTTGGGGTGGGAGAGGACCCATTTTGGGGGCAGAATGAGTCCAAGGGAGAGTAGCTGGGTGGGAAATGAGGAAATGGCTGCCTTGGTAACTTCAGAGAGGATCTCTCTGATGTCCACTCTCTGCTTTTTCCAGTCAGAAGGAAGGAGTGATATAGGGACAGTGGTTATTGAGGACGTTCAAGATTCAGAGTTGAAGTAATCTTTTTCAGGATGCTGATTTGGTGTGATCATACTTAAGTCCAGGAGTACAATCATATGGGAAATGATTTAGAGCTTGAAGGGACCTTTGAGATCATCAAGTACAAACTTTTCATTTTATAAATAAGAAAATTAAGGTTAAAAGATTTCAAAATTCAAAAGCCAGTCTGATTCAAAGAGCTGGAAAATGTCTGGGGCAGGATTCTAATACAGGTCTTTCTGACACAAGACCAGCACTCTATCCAATGGTACCTAGTTGCTGTCAGTTCAATAAAATTCAATTAATATGTACTTAAAGATTTATGATGTGTTATGCAAGTATTCTAATCACTAGGGATTTTAAAATGTGGAAAAAGGCAGTTTCAGCTTCAAGGAGTTTACAACTGAATAAAATGTGATTTAATTTGAGTATCCCTGAAATGCTCATTGGGGGTGTTACGATTAAAAATGATAAAGACTGAAATAAATAAAGAAATTAGTATTTTAATTAAAGCCATGGCCATGTTGGTAATATATATATATATATATGTATATATATATATATATCTGCACCTGCTTAACTTTTAAATTTACTGACGGAGCCCATCTTGACCCTCTCGCCAGCCACTCTTCAGGAAGACCAAAGGGCCTCCTCTAGGCCCTCCCCCTGAATTTAAAGTCCCCCTGTGTGGGGACCTTCAATGTTCTCAGGCCCTAAGACCCATTGGAATCATGGGTAATGTAGTCTCAAAGCTCCCACGTGTCCACGAACACTACTTTTAAATGGCATCTTCCCAATTCCAAATTTACAGGGGGGTTATAGACAACATAACACTGCCTACCTTTAGAATATCACTCCTTCCATCTAAATCTTTCCCTGACACTTTGTTCACCCATCACTACTTTTAAGACCTGATCCATAACCTACCTCATATAAGAAGACTTTTGTTGTGAATTCCATCTAGTCACCTAATTTTCAACATACTATAAGCAACCAACCATGTCAACTAGTTTATTGTTGCTGAAATAGCATTAGTTTGCCAGGCAGATTGTTCTAGTTCAAACTTTTGATTTAAAAAAAAAAACATGTTGCTAAAAGTTACTCATTTGTGCATGTTTGGGTTGAGACTTCTTACTTCTTTCCTACTATGATTGTATTTTGAAGCTAAGTACAGATAATTGAGTTGTAAAACAAACATCTCTCTTCATTGAACACATGAAAATTAATTGGCTTTGGATAAAAAGTTTAAATAATCAGAGAAAGGAAAAATTCCATTGGGCCTTTATTAAACATAGAATGATGTGTCTAGAAGGGACCTCCTCTTTGTTTAAATTTTTTTCCAGATTATATGACCATAAAATTTATAATAATCATTTTCTGATATTTTGTGATCCATGTTCTCTTCTTCCTTCCTACATCTATCTCTCTTTTCTTCAAGATGGTAGGTAATATGATATAGGTTGTACATGTGTTATCATACAATACCTATTTACACATTCATCATATTGTGAAAGAAGACACATCTTACTTATGCTAGAAAAAATTCATCATTGAAATTAAGGGAAGAATGATATTTTTGGTTCAATCTGCATTCAGATTTTGTCTGTTCCTCCTATGGCAGTGAACAGCCTTTTTCATCATGAGTCCCTTAGAGGACTAGACCCTTGCGTTTGATAATATTGAGTCATTCACAGTTGATCATTGTACTTTATGCTGTTACTATGTACAAAGTTCTCCTGATTCTGCTCATTTGCATCATTTCATATATCATTACAGATTATTTTTGGTGACCATCTTGTTTGTTGTTTCTTTTGGTGCAATTGTATTCCATTACAATGAATGGAACTTTTCTTTACAGATAAAATAAAACCTTAGCCAAATCACTTAACCTCTCTATGCCTCAGTTTCCTCATTTGTAAAATGGAAAAACATGCAAGACTACATGATTGCTAAGGTCTTTTTGTCTCTATATCTATAGTCCTATGAAATTGAATAGCAGAAAGCAGAGAATTGATTGAAATGGCAAATTAATAGAAATGTTAAGGATGGAATCTTATTTTCCTGATTACCACTCCAGTCCTTTTTCCAAGGTCTTCCATCTACAGCAAGTACTTTTTTTTTATTTTTTTTAACCCTTGTACTTTGGTGTATTGTCTCATAGGTGGAAGATTGGTAAGGGTGGGCAATGGGGGTCAAATGACTTGCCCAGGGTCACACAGCTGGGAAGTGGCTGAGTTCGTACAGCAAGTACTTTACTATATCAGTATATCCTTATATTTGGAGTTCTTAATTATACAATTGATTAATCACTTTACAGAAAGTTAATTCATTTCATTAAATTACTCATAGGATTTCTTTGTAGAGAGCACCACCACCTCAAATGAATCTAAAATATGACTCAATTAAAAAAATTTTTATATTTTCAGCAATATACCTATTACAAAAAAAGTGTATCATCTTTTTTCTTAAAGATTGCTTCAGATAAATGTTTCACAATTCCTTTGTGTAGCATGCACCAGAGTATTACTGTTTTTAAATCTGAAGATTTGGCCTAAAGTTCCCGAGGATGTTTAACCTTTATTGTGTCATAAACCATTTTGGAAATCTGGCAAAATCTAAGAATAATGACTCCTTTTATTAAGAATGTTTTTAAAAGCATGATTCTTTTTCCTGGTCACCTCTCTTCATCTCTCCTTTTCTGTGTATATCTTTGCCTCTGTCTCTCTTCAAATCTCTTATTTTTCTTAAGCAAGGTCATAGAAGGAATATATAGGATTTTATAGGGAACCTTTTTATATTGAACTAAAGATGTGTATTTTTTCATCCAAGTTTTCATATTCCCTAAATATACATCCCTTGTCTAAGCTATATTTTGCAGTTTAAATCTATATGCTCTAGTTACAATCTCAGTGTAGATAAAGAATTGAATTTTTATTAAGGAAACTTGTTTCCTTAAATAATTCATTCATCTTCAATCTTGAATTTATCTTGAATTATTCATCTAAAATGTAAAGAAGACATTTTTGTAAGACCTGTTCCTAAATATAGTCAGATTTTCACAAAGTTCTATGTAACCAATAGTTTGGTATAACCAAATATCATCTGTACCTTCTTGTGCCTGTTTGATGCTTTTGAATGAAAAGCATTATGCAACTAAGAAATTTTGCCTTTCTTTGCATCCTCAGAACTTCACACATTACTTATCTCAAAATAATAACTTAATAAATATAAGGTGACTTGAATTTGTCTCATTTTGCACTTTTAATATAATTTTTTGAAAAGGTTATGTGATTGAGGATTTTACTTAAATGATCATAGCTTTTTATGATCATTGTGTTTAAAAGTAATACACTACTTTAGTCAATGATAGTTCTGAACTCCTGATTCAGGGTTAGATTCAAAATGGTGGCTCAGGAGGAGCAAAAGCTGAAACCTCTCTAACTATCCTTCCATACCACTCTTTAAAAAGCGCTTCAGAAAAGACAGAAATCCAAACCCAGTAACAAGATGGAGCCACAGGACTCTCCTGTGGAACACTACTTGAAAGGTAGGCAGAGACAGTCAGTTTCACAGTATAAGGGAGAGACCTGACATCATTCCCCCACCTACTGAGCTGGGAGCTACAATTCGATGATCAGACTGGACTAACTGTGGGATTACTAGGCTGGGACTGCAACTGCGATGGTGCCCCTCACATCTAAAACACAAGGTTCAAGGCTCTGACAGAGGCTGGCAGGGAGAAATATGGAGTGGGGACCACCTAGCTGGATACACTTGACCTCTTAGGCAGTAGTTTAAGAAGAAGATTTGGCCTCAGGGTAGATTAGCACAACAGGACAGCTCAACCAGTCTAATCCAGTACACCATCAAAGCAGAAAGAAGGCTTAAGATTCCCTCCAGGAGAGAGCAGCTCAAACATCCTGTTCCAGTAAACCAACAGTTTACAGTCCACAGCAGGGGAAAAAATGAGGAGGAAAAATAAGAAGGCAATGACTTAAAGCTTATAAAGAGATAAAGATCTAATAACAGAAGCAAGAGAGATTAAAGGGATCCAAGGAACCTCAAGCAAAACCTCAAAAAATCCAGGGAATTGGACTGAGGCCCAGGAAGAGCTCGAAAAGGAATTAAGAAATTAAGTAAGACAGATTGAAGAAAAATGGAAAAAGGAAAACTACAACTTAAAAAGCAAAATAGGTCATTTGGAAATAGAGAGATATGAATTAAAACAAGAAAATAGTGTATTAAAATTGACCAATTAGAAAATGAGACAAAAAAGTCAAAGGATGAAAAGAATGATTTGAAAAGAGGAATGGAACAATTGGAAAGGAGGACCAAAGGATTATGGAAAAAATTCAGTCTTAAAGAATTAGAAGTGGGCAATCAGAAGCTAATGATTTCACAAAACATTAAGAAAAAATGAAACAAAATCAAAAGAATGAAAAAAGAAGAAAATATGAAATATTTCATTGAAAAAAATCCAATCAACCTAGAAAATTGATCCAGGAGAGACAATTTAAAAATTATTGGACTAACCAAAAGTCATGACAAAAAAAATGTCTAGACATCATACTAATGGAAATTATCAAAGAAAACTGCCCTAATATTCTTAAACAAGAGGGTAAAATAGAGATTGAAAGAATCCACAGATCACTTCCTACATTAAAGCCCCAAATATCAACTCCCAGGAATGTTATAGTCAAGTTCAAAAGCTCTAAGGTCAAGGAGAAAATACTATAAGCAACTAGAAAGAAACAATTCAGATATCATGGAGCCCTAGTCAGCATCACACATTAAAGTACTGCAAGGCTTGGAATATGATATTCCAGAAGGCAAGGAAACTGGGTTTACAATCAAGAATAAACTACTCAGAAAAACTCACTATATTCTGACCACTTCTAGGGACTGAGCCAAGTTGGCAGAGTGTACCTAAGCTGCTCCATGTCACCACGAGAATCCTCTTTGAACAAGAAAAAAAAATATTACCACCAAATGAATATGGTTATGAAAGAACCTACAAAGAGACAGAGTGAAACAACTTTCAAGACAATAAAAAACCAAAAGGTAGGCAGAAAAAATCTGGGGCACTAGGGTAAGAGGTGAGTAGAGCCAATAAGAGACTGTAGAAAGGAGGGAAGAGCAAGTGAAGAAGAAGCGGCCAATGCCTCTTCCCCCAACCCCACATCTGTTGTAATATGCTTGGAACCTAATCCCAAGCCACTATTCAGAGTCTGAGATCCTGCCTGGACAAATAGTGTTATAAGCCAACTCATATCCCTTGAAATTTCAGGGAGAAGTCTGGAGTTCCAGCCCAGGGCAGTCTGGGCTGAAGTGGCTGATCCTTGTGGGCTCAGAGCAAAGCCCAAAATCCCATTATGAGCATGGGATAAGTACATAGAGTTCACACTTTAAAGTGAGAACACAGTTCAAAGGGAGGGGGGGTGCAATTTGTTGCCTAAAACTAAGGGTGGAGCTCCAGGACATGGCAATCAAGGATGTGCCTGATTAGACCAAGTAAACAGTGAGATAAAAAAATTAAACCTCAGCCTGGGGCTAGAATTTGATCAGCCCCTGACCTGCTCAAGTTTCAGAGTGAGATCAAAAGCTCATGCCCAACCCTGAAGCAAGTCCTTAAACCATTAGCAAATCAAGGATCAACTGAATCAGCAGGGAGAGGGGACTCTCAGATCTCTCAGCCCTCAGACCATCACAGTAGTTTCCCAGAAATGAATCTGGTAAAAACTCAAAAAATAAGCTAAAAACAGCATTAAGGAAGAAATGAAGTTTAAAGGAGTACCCAACTTCACAGAAAACAAGGCCTACCAATAATTATGTATGAAAAATGAGCAAACAACAAAAAAAAGCTCCTACCTCTAAAGAATTTTTATGGAAACAAAGAGCAAGGTATGACACAGAAGGGGACAATGAAAGCAAACAAAACACACTCAAAGTCCTAAAGATAAATATGTATTGTACAAAGATTCTAGAAGAGCACAAAAAGGCTTCAAAAACCAATTAAAGGAGGCAAAGGAAAAGTGAAGAGAAATGAAAGTGATGTAAGAGAAAGGAAAGTAATGCAAGGAGAAATGAAAGTGATGCAAGAAGAAATTGGCCAATTGAAAAATGAGAACCAAAAACTGACAGAGGAAAAGACCCCCACTAATTGATGAGGAGTGAAATGTGCAGAACCTGGAGAACACTGTGCAAAGTAACTGAAACATTGTGGGACAATCAAATGTAATAGACTTTGCTACTAATAGCAAAATGCCATGATCCATGACAATCCCAAGGGACTTATGAGAAAGAATGCTATCCACATAAAGAGAAATAACTATGAGAGTAGAAACACAGAAGAAAAACATGATTTATTACTTGTTTATATGGGTATAGGTTTATATGGTTTATATGTATATAGGTATATAAGTATGGGGTTTGGGTTTTAAAACACTATTGAAAAATGGATAATATGAAAATAGATATTGAGTGATAATAAATGTATAACTCAGTGCAATTGCTTGTCAACTCCAGAAGAGGAGGGAAAAGGGGGAGGAGAGAACATGAATCATGTAACCTTGGGAAAATAATTTAAAATAAATAAATTCAATTTAAAAAATAATTCCTGATTCTGTGGCTTTAGCAATTGCCTTTTCAAAGAATTTCAGTTAACTGAAAGCATAAGATGCTTTTGTTATTGCTTATACCTATAATTCTTTAGACTCTATTACTTCTCTCTCTTCTCTCTCTCTCTCTCTCTCTCTCTCTCTCTCTTTTCCCTCTTTCTCTTCATCCTTCTTTCCCTAAATTCCTTCTTTTTCTGTTTCTTAGTCATAACAGGAAGGAAGGAAATAAGCATTTTTTAAACATCTATGTTTTAGGCAATATGCTAAATGTTTGACAAATGTTATCTCAATTAATTCTTGCAACAACTAAGGGAGGAAAATGGTATTATCTGTATTTTATAGTTGATGAAACTGAGGCGAATAGTTTAAGAGATTCCCCCAAGGATACACAACTAATTGTGTCCAAAATCAGATTTCAGCTCAAGTCTTCCTGACTACAGGCCCAGTGCTCTGTCCCCTGGGCACTTGGCTATCTCATGTAGTAGAGAGACCATTAGAATTCAAGCAATTTTAAATCTATGTCTGAAATTCTAATTAACTAAATATATGAACTTATGGAAGTACTTCCTCTTTCTGGGCCTTGATTTATTCCTCATTTGACAGTAAGAGAATTGAATTAAATAATCACTAAAGCCCACAGTTACTCTAACTTTCTAGACAGATTAAAAGATTATGTGTGTATGAATGGTTTTTTTTAACATACATTTTCTGAAAATAAATTCAGTATTATGTATAACATAATTACTTTAGCCCATGTCTACAAAAATGCCAAAACATTTGATCAATTCACTTTAGAAGTCAGCCAATCATCCAGATGTTAAATATTTATGACAGCAAACATCTGGTCAGACTGAACATTGGACTGAATTGACCTGATGTTTTGGCATTGTGTAGGCACAGCCCATGAACATGTAGCTTAGGTTACAGCCTGTATTTAGTTCCCACTTCATTATTATGAATGATTCCATTTTATTTTGACCATCTCTGATTTAGATTTCTGATTGACATATTTAATTCCAAGTGGAATAAGGTTAACTTTGAATTGGATTGCCATTCAAGATGTCAAAGCTTGTGTTCAACGTAGCTAGGCTTTATATTATTTAGTTGAGTGAATTGCAATCAGTTCCCTCTCATTCCAAATATAGGAACACTGGCCTCCTCTATGGAACCTTAAAAGAATCAGGCACTCTGGATTACTTTGATCTTTAACAATGGCATGACCTGGATTAGTCAGGTCATTAGTTTTCTAATATTTAGAAGGTTTAATTCCAACAAAGTGCCTTCAAAAAGGTGTCTACTTGTTTAACAACCTTTGGTATAAGTTATTTCTCATATATTAACTCCAATCCTTTGAATTATCCCTTAAGCATATTTTTCTAATGCTTTGTGGGTCAGGACACTATCTTCATCTTCCCACTAAATAAGTGTGTGTAGCCCATAACAACATAACAAATAACTCTAGATTCACATGGATCCCAGATCATATTTGTGAACTCCCTGATTCATTTTTCATCCTCATCCAGTAACTCTTGAAAATTCTGAAATCAATTCAGTTTTAGATACACAATGGCTCATACAACAAACAGGTCTAATCTAAACAGACCATGAAACAAACAAGAAAGTTATAAAGGACAGCATAATGAAGCAACAGAAAGTGTAGTCTCCTTCTTTGAGGTTTTGAATATATCCATATGCCTATCATCCATATGTTTATATATTAACTCATCTCAGCAGATGGGCTACACCAGGTGGAGGTTAACTGATGAATCACAAACCTTTTGGTTTGTTAGTGGGATGTCTACCCCAAGCATGTGAGGAACAGGAAGCTGAGAACAATTTGTTCCAGTGTCCATAAAGGGAACTGAAACAGGTACTATGGAGTACTTAGAGCTTGGTCAAGCATCAAAGACACTAAGGTCACCCACTACGTCCTGTGCCATCGGCAGTCATCCTGACTTTTATCTTGTCATGGGACTTTGATGACTGGAAAAGAGAATGAGGTTAATGACTTTGTACAGTTCTGCTTCACTTATATGCTGTTCAAACACATCAAGACATCACCCCCTGAGGTTATTGTTCCTCTTTGAAAACAAGGAATAAACAGTAATATGTTACTATCTTTAACATCAAAATGTTTTATTTTAGCAAGAGCATAATCTTACTATCATATCTTTCTATTCCCCAGTAACATTATCATATGTACTTCTCTTTCATTAGGATAGTCCAGAGTTGTTAAAAATGAGATAATAACTAAAATTTAGATAATGTTTTTGATTTTAAGCTAATTTTTCAAAACAATTCTACATGGTAGGTAGACATAGCCCCATCTTCTAGATGAGGAAATTGAAGGTCAGAGAGATTAAGTGGTTACCTAAGGCTATAGGACAGGGCAGCAAACCCAGGGCTTTTACATCTAAGTATGCAATCCACACCATCACATTGCCTCTTCTTAGGCTTGCTTGTAAGGGCCAGAAATTAAATCCAGGCTTTTAGCTTTGCAGGCAAGGACTCTACTGCTCTGAGCCCATCCTAATTTTAATTCTTTTTTCTAAAGGTTTCAATTCATATATTTTTTCCCATGATGGGGCTGAACTGGACCTTAATCTTTCAAACCACAAAGAGCTTGCCAAGGAGCTCAGAAGGAAAGATATTCCATGAGACCAGTGAAATTCTGGACTTTTTTTGTATCCCTGTGCCTAGTAGGTCATTTTAAAAAAGGAGGAAATTGGTTTCCTACCCAGCTGGCAGTCAGAACCAGGGGCAGCACCAGTTGTAAAACAGCATGCTGCCATTATGAGCATGTATAGTTTTAGATCCAAATACTTTGGCTTATCTCCCATAGAAGGAATTCCATCGCATTTTCCATCAGTGTCTTTGCTTGGTCTCAACTCCAGGAACATCATACCTTCCCTAGGATAAGATAATCACTGGAAAATCTCATCACAACACAGAATCAGTTTTTGATATCGAACACCTGGGATAGATAAGTGGCATAGTGGATAAAACCCTGGGTTTGGTTTCAAGAAGACCTCAGTTAAAATACAATCCCAGAACTTTATTAGCTGTATGTGACCCTGGACAAGCCAGTCTATCTAACTCTATTTGCATAATAATCCTCATTTAGAGAAAGAAATGGGAAATTACTCATCTTTGCCAAAAAAAATTTGGGTCACAAAGAGTCAGATAGGACTAAAGTAGCAGTGACACAAATCATCCTCTGCTCCCCTCCTCAGGAGGCTAAATTTGTTTCAATGGATAGAGTGTCAGGCCTGGATCTTCCTGAGTTCAAATCTGGCTTCAGACACTTACTAGCTATGTGACCTGGGGCAAGTCATTTAACCCTATTTGCTTCCATTTCCTTATCTGTAAAATTTGCCAAGAAAACTCCAAATGGGCTCACAAAGAGTCAGACAGCACTGAAAAAAAAGAAAAAAACAACTAAACAGCATCAATAATAACCTCTCAACTCTCTCAGTGGCCTTTACCTTCTGATTGAAGGGCTGGCTGGTGGATAGAGCATTGAATTCCTTCCAAAGCCTTCCTTTAGAGAGAGTTTAGAAATTTCCAGATGCTCTTCATTTTTCATCAGTAGCTCTCCTTGGTTTTGACTTAAAAAACATCATGCCACTGCCTTAGGTACCTCCTAGTGCCCCTTCTCTTTTTTAGTTATTACCCATTAAATGTAAACCCCTTGAGGGCAAAGTCTGTCTTTCATTTTCTTATTTGTATTCCTAGCACCTAGCATAGTGCGAGGCACCTAATAGATGCTAAATACATATTTATTGAACTGAATTGAGTTGAAAAGGCAAAAAAGATGAAGCAGAACATTTGACTAGTACCTTACTCTTTCAAGATCCAAGATATTGAATTATGGCAGAAACTTCTCTTCTACTGTTCTAAAGTATCAGTATTTTGGGAGCCTACTTAGGTAGCAATATTCCAGACTCGAAGAAGCTAGCAAGCAGAAGTCATGCTGGGGTTAACCATTTAGTACATATAATTTAGTAAAAAATTATCTACTATAGAGTCATGTTGATGAACCTATGGCACAGTATGCCAGAGGGGGTTGCTCTTTTTCCCCTTTCCATGGGTGCCCAAGGACAATTCTCACATAAGTTTCTCCTCTGCTCAGTACTCCAGTAAAAGTGCTTCCTTCCTCCCCTGTCTGGGGTTAGGCAGGGGGCTCACCTGCTATGTGAAGGTTGCATTTTAGGCCCTTGGTCTCTAAGGTCTTGAAAAGGTTTGCCATCACTGCTATAGAGCATAGCAAAATGAAATGGAAAGAAAACAATTCTGGAATACAGGAAACCTGAATTCTACATCATTTTTTCATTTATTCAAATATGCTTGTTGTTATTATTATTGTTTATTTTAGAAGCAATTTTATTCTGTTGCCGGGTTGCTTTACTGCCAAGGACCCACCACTGAGGATATTATATGCAAATATGACCTTCTTAGATAATATTATTCCTTTACTATAATCTCACTTTCTAGAAGATAAATCAGTCTATAAATAGGAAGACACTAGTACATAGGTATCTTTGAGAACCAATTCCTTTTCAACATTAAATATAGACTATGAGAGTAAAATAAAAATCAATGGGTAAGCATTGCCTAAATTATCAAATACTACAAAATGAATTTTTTATGTGTTCACAATACATAAGGCACTGAATTTAGCACTGAAAGTATCACTAACTAGAGAAATAATGTTCTTTTCTAAGAATTTGTTTTTTATTTAGAATATTTTTCCATGCTTACATGATTTGTGATTTTCCCCCCTCCTCTTCCCTCCCCTCTCCCTGAACTGACAAGCAATTCCACTGGGTTATGCATGTATCATTGTTCAAAAACTATTTCCATGTCATTCATATTTGTAATAGTGTTCTTTTAACATCAAAAACCTAATCATATCCCCATCGAACCACATGATTAATCATATGTTTTTCTTCTGTGTTACTTCTCCCACAGTTCTTTCTCTGAATGTGGATAGCATTCTTTCTCATAATTTCCTCTGGATGGTCCTGGGTCATTGTATTACTGCCAATTGAAAAGTCTATTACATTTGATTGTGCCATAATATATTGGTCTCTGTGTACAATGTTCTCCTGGTTCTGCTCCTTCCACTCTGTATCAATTCCTGGAAGTCTTTCCAATTCACATAGAAATCTAGAGGTGTAAACTTAACGGAAGTCTATGTAAATACAAAAGCTGTTAGTTTTAATTTTTGTATTCCTAGCACTTAATATGGCATTGTTTACCTTCAGCTGAAGAAATGTAAGCTAGTGCAGTGATGGGCAAACTATTCCCTGTAAGCCAGATCCAGGCTATAGTTTGCCCATCACTGCCTTATGCAATTTCCTAATCACTACACCCCCAAATCCATATGTAGTGATTAGGGAAATGCTTAGGGAAGCTTTCCTGCTTCCTTTTATGGCTGTTTTCCCTCATTAGATTATAATCTCCTTGAGAGCAAGGACAATCTTTCTTTATTTTTATTTGTTTACCTAGTACTTAGCACAATGTCTGACACATTTTGTTGGTTAGTCCTATCAGACTCTTCAAGAATATGCTGTTAAGGATCTTAAAAGAATGCCTGCCCTTTGATCCAGCCATACCACTGTTGGATTTGTACCCCATAGAGATAATAGAGAAAAATATATGTACAAAAATATTTATAGCCACATTCTTTGTGGTGGCAAAAAAACTGGAAAATGAAGGGGTGTCCATCGATTGGAGAATGGCTGAAAAAATTGTGGTATCTGATGGTGATGGAATACTATTGTGCTCAAAGGAATGATGAACTGGAGGAATTCTATGTGAACTGAAAAGACCTCCAGGAATTGATGCAAAGCAAAAGGAGAAGAACAAGGAGAACATTGTACACAGAGACTAATACACTGTGGCACAATCAAATCTAGGACAATTCTAAGCGACTCATATTCTTATGAAAAAGAACACCATCCACATCTAGAGAAAGAACTGTGGTAGCAGGAACACTGAAGAAAAACATATGATTGATCATGTGATTTGATGGGGATATGATTGGGGATGTTTACATTAAATGATCACTACTGAAAATATTAATGATTCTATCAACTGTGCCACCTAGTTGCTATGTATCTTTTATCATCCCAATAAAGTTTGGAGCCCTGGAAACCAGTCCCTTTGAGGACAGCTACCATTCAGTTTTTTGACTCATTTTTCCTAGTACCTCGGCATAAGACCTTGCCCTTAGGACCATAGGATTATAGATGTAGAGGTGGAAGGGGCCTCACACATTATCCAGGACATCTTCCTCCTTTTCTTCATAAAGAAACCAAGAAACAGAAAAAAAGCACCTACCCAAGGTAACACTATTATTGAAACGGAAGAGCTGGGCTTTGAATAAGAACAGCATAGAAGATGAAAGTGAGAAGGGTCTTCAGCAACTCTCTCCTCACTGATATGCCCAACAAGTACTCCTCCAAACTTTGCCTGAAGATTCCCCCCAAATGGGAAATTCACCACTTCTTGATGCAAACCATTGCCTTTTTGGAAAGCACTAATTGTTAATAAGTTTTTTTTTTCTGACATCAACCCTAAATTTTCCTCTTTGCAAGTTCTACCCATTACTACTAGATCTGCTTTGTATCAACAAGCAGAACAAGTCCAACCTCTCTTCCACATAACAAGGCTTCAGACACTTTGAAGATAGCCAGCATGTCTAAGGGCCTGGGTCCTCTAACCTCGAAACCAGGCTTCTCCCTACTGCATGATGCTGGCTCTTATAGGCACTTCATGCATGTTTGTTGAATTAAATTGAATTGGACTTAACCCCCATGAACTTTAGTTTTTCCATTCTTCAAGTGACAGGTTTGGAGCAGAGAGTCTCAATGGTCCCTTTGAGCTCTAAAACTCTGGGTCTGTTTTACTGTGGCTACAGCTGTCTAGCTCTTAAGCAGTATTATTCCCTGGAGCATTTTTCTAACACTTGAATATTTGTGGAAAGAAAGATCTATATTGCCCATTTAGTGGATTCTCAATCACAGATGGGTTTAATTTCAGAGTTTTAAAAGAACCCACAAAAACTGACTCCCTGATGTGGATAGGGTAATAGGAAAATGTAAAGCATACCCTTTGACTCCACTTGTGGGTGGTCACACTGGGAGGCTCCTTTGGGACTATGCTATGTCACTACAATTTTGTGTTTGTGCAAGGAGCCTGAGAAAAGATAAACAATAGGACATCCTCAACTTGTATAAAAAAAGACAGAATTCTATTAAGCCGTTGTGAACCCTACAAGGCTAATCCTTCGTGGATAGGATGAATTTTCCAAGCATCTATTTTGCTAAAATCTCCTCAAATTCTCTTTGAGAAAGTCACAGGTTACAGGGTAATATCAGCATATAGTAGAAGAATTTAAATTCTATGTTTCAAGGTCTTCCTGGCTCTAGTATTTGTGCTGTTGTTATTTGCTTCTCAGTGAAAAATAGAGTTATGGGACTTGATTATTATTAGTTTAATTTGGGGGGGTTGTTGTTGTTTTGTTTAAAGGCTGCTAGGTTAATCTGTATTTATTATTTTCTTAAAAGGTAGTCTTAGTATCATAGAGATAAAGCCCGTTTGTATACATCTAAGACTTCTCCATAATTCCTAAGGAAAATATTTTCTCCTGAAAAAAGAATTATTAATTTAAGCTTTAATACAATATTTCATAAAATAAGAAGCATCTTGGTGAATTAAATAGGGAACAGAATTTTGAGTAAGGAAGACCATGGTTCAAAACTCCATCTCCAAAAGGTTCTGACTCTGATCCAACACAAGTCAATGAAACTCACAGTTCTCTAGGCAGCTCTTTAAAATTGACTATAGAGAAGATATCATCCTATATGAATAGGGGGCCTTCCTCACCTGAGAGCTTAAAAAACAGCAGTGAAATTTTTCCTACTACATTAATATGCCTTGGCTTTCTGACACAAATACTTAATCCATCTAAACTACAGGAACCCTTCCACATCACTGGGATTAGGGATGAGGGTACCTTAATAATTATTTTGATTTCTCATTTTCATGAAATCAGAAGTAATTAAATTGCCTCCATGCCAACACCTGTAATCAAAATATTACTAAGGAGTATTAAATCAAAGAAAAGATCCCATGAGAATTCTATTCATGCCAAAAATCAAAAACAAAAACCAAAAGCAAAGAAAAAGAACACAACAGAAACATAATGTGTGGGTAATATTTTTAGGACAAATTAAAATTCAATTTACTCTCTTCTAAAATTATAAGGTGGGAGATTAAAAAACTAAATAAATAAATATAATAAAGAAAAATAATGTGAATATAATGATAGAAATTGAACTTATGCTTTTGTTGGTTTAGACATCTCATGGGTTAAGAAAGTCTCTCTAGAATGCAAATCACTACCTTCCGTCATTTATAACCTTAAGGTTGTCTAGAACACTGAAAAATTAAGTGACTTTCCCAGGGGTCATATATAGGTCAGGCTAACTCTCTAGTCTCTGGGAATATATTCTGTTTTGTGGTTCTTCTTGTTTTATTTTTATTTTATATTTTTCAAGATTACATGTAGATATGCTTTTAATTATCTTTTTCTGACATTTTGAAATGCATATTCTCTCTTTTCTTCACTTTCCTCTCTCCTCCCTGAGACAGCAAGTAATATGATATAATTTGTACATGTACTATTTCAATGTTCCTTCAGTTTCTAATTCTATACCATCAGAAAAAAAGAGCTACAATAAATATTTTTGTATATGTAGATCCTTTCTCCCCTATCTTTGACCCTTTTGGGATATAGCCCTGGTAGTAGTATTGCTGTGTCAAGGAATCTGCACAATTTTAAAGTCCTTTGGGCATGGTTCCATCATATTGTTCTCCAGAATGATTATCAGTTCACAACTCAACAGTTTATTAGTGCAACCAATTTTCCCACAACCTCTCTAGCATTTATCATTTTCCTTTTTTTGTTATAGTTACATGTAATATTAAAAATACATATTTCATTTTAATGCATAATCAGAGGAGTGATAGAAATGGAGAAGGGAAGAGAAGGTAAAATTTAGAGAAAGAGGCACAGGGAAAGGATAAACTGCCAGTGAAAGATAATATTAGCTAGAGGCAAGAGAGGGAAAAAAGGAAGGAGAAAGTATAAGTGTGTTCTTTACCTTCAAAATGCTAAAAGTATACCTCTTTCTATCACTGACCTTAAAATGTTTAATTTTCACCTTTCGTCAAGTGGGTGTTTTTTTGTTTGGTTTGTTTTTATTTTTTTATCTCTAGCAGAATATGTTAAAGAAAATACTTGATTCCATTTTCCTATTACCTAAAATGTTTCATTCTCTTAGTCACCCTTGGCCTTTTCCAAGTTGAATTAGAGTTAAAGACCTCAATTTGAATGAATCAATAAACATTTATTTAATAATTATGTGCTAGGCAATGAGCCAGTCAATGGGAAAATAAATATAAAAAAAATGAAATAATCTTTAGACTTTAAGGAATTTACAATCTAACTTTTCAGGATTTGCCATAGAATATAGAAGTTGGAGCTGTGAAAGACCTTATAAATCAGCTAGTTACAAAGATAGAGTAGAGGGCCTCGATTTGGGAAGACTCATCTTCATGTGATCATATCCAGCCTCAGACACTTAACTAGCTTGTGGCCTTGAGCAAATCACTTAACCTTGTTTGCCTCTGTTTCCTCATATGTAAAATAAGCTGGAGAAGGAAATGCAAACCACTCCAGTATCTCTGCCAAGAAAACCCCAAATGGGGTCATGAAGAGTCAAGCATGACTGAAATAACTAAACAACAGAAGTCACCACAACTCAGAGGTCATTTAATCCAACTTCCACAGAGAACCAAAGTAATTTATACAAATAGTATTCTAAAGTTTATATAAAGTGTTTTACAAATATCATCTTATATTCTCATGGCAATCCTAGGAACAGGTGCTATTATTAATTTTACTTTACTTCCTCACAGTTGACCCCTAACAATGGCCAGCAACCTTTTTGGCTGTGAGAGCCATAAACGCCTGTGGAAGGAGGAGGATGGAGGTGGAAGGCTCTGGAAAATGGGGCGGGGCTGAAGCGTCCCCTGGGGCACATCCTGGGGCTCTGCCCAGACTGACCAGTTGGGAGGTGGAGCCAGATATGGCTCAAGAGCCATACTTTGCCAACTCCTGCCCTAAGAGGTAGGTGCTAGTATCATCCCCATTTTCTAGCTAAGGAAACTGAAACAGGGAGAAATTAAGTAATTTGCCTAGAATTGCTCAACCAATAAGTGTCTGAGGTGGCATTTTAACTCATATCTTCCTGACTCCAAAAGACTATTCACTATACCACCTGGATAATAAGTCACAAAACCATAATTGAAGGCCAGCTTCTCTGGCTACGAGATGCCTCTGTCCTTTCACTGGAAAGATGCTGGTGGTATCTTCCCCAGTGATCCTTCCTATACAGATAAATGACTAGTACTTTAACTGGATAACAGATTAACTGTTAAAGAGATTTCTAGTGAACACAGATTTCAGAAGGTGGGATTGCTGACTACCCTGTGAATGGGAAGCTAATGAAGAGAATGTTGTTAAAGACTTGAGATACAGGAAAACGTATCCAGGCTTGGGCTTTACTTTCAGTGAAACTGTAAAAGCCAGAGATACTTTTCATCTTGAAATTTTAGATAATTAGCAAATCACCTAGTTAAAAGCAAAAGGTATGGGACAACTGGGTAGCTCAGTGGATTGAGATCCAGGCCTAGAGATGGGAGGTCCTGGGTTCATATCTGGCCTCAGACACTTCCCAGCTGTGTGACCCTGGGCAAGTCACTTGACCCCCATTGCCTAGCCTTACTACTCTTCTGCCTTGGAGCCAATACACAGTATTGACTCCAAGATGGAAGGTAAGGGTTTTGAAAAAAAAATAAAAGGTAGAGTTTAAAAAGTTAATTCTAAATCAAAGGCTAAAAGTTTACTTTTTAAAACTATTACATTGAAAATGACCATTATTCCAAGAATTAATAGGTGTCACTTATTCATGTCAATATCCCTTGTCACTGTGGATTTTTTTTCTTTGAAAATAAATTCCTTTTCTGAATTCTCATGTAATTTTTTTGTTCCATTTTCTTTAGGTGCTCAGAATCACTGAAGTTTAGACCACTATAAAAGTTAAAAATGAATGATTCTCAGCCTTTGATTGCTTACACATCTTTTCCCCAGGTAATCAGAATCAACTATATAAGAAATGTATTCATTTTCCATGTGTGACCTGGAACCAAGCTTCATTTTCTATCTCTAACTGGGAACCATAGAGTTTTATGACTGAGAGGCAAAAAGTCCTAATAAGGATGAAGTAAAAATAATCAGTATCTCACAGGTATTCCTCATAAGGCAAAGGCAGGAATAGTTCAAACCTCACACTCTAATCATTGTAGATCTGGCTCATGTTCTTCCAACAATGTACTCATTTTCTATGATAAGAATGGGCACACACATATAAACATGACATGAGGAGATATGGCTTTCACAATGATATTTAAGATTTTAGTTATAAAAGTTATTTTCCTGACTCCTTTCATCAATCAATTTTTTTATATCCAAAAGGGACATTACGTTGTATCCTTCACAGAGACATTTAAGCTCTTCTTTAAAAAAACATTATGCAAAAGTCCCTTTTGCTACCTCTTTTGGCATATCCCATTTGAAGACGGTTCCTTTACACGTAAATTTTAGCAATTATTCCTGAGCAGAGGACAATTAGGTAGCACAATGGATATAGTGCCAGGCATAGAGTAAGGAAGACTCCTCTTCCTGAGTTCAAATCTGGCCTCAGATGCTTACCAATTAATAGATATGAGGTTAGGCAAATCACTAAATCTTGTTTTCCTCAGTTTACTAATCTATAATTTTTTTTTAAAAAAGCTAGGGAAGGAGACTTCCAGTTAAGATGGTGGCAGAGTAAGGAGCAGCTGCTCAATCTCTCCTAACCAAAGCATACAGGACACCTCAAGGGGACATAAAAACAAACCCAGACAAATGAAGAAACCCCACAACAGGGCGCAGCATTGAAGGTACGCAGAATCAGGGCATTTCCACACTATAAAGGGGTGAAACAGCTCTTACAAAAACGTGAGAGGAAGAAGACACTCCACCCCCCCCCACACACACACACACACCACACACAGCTCC